>NC_064628.1:454617519-454919519 GCF_023864275.1 Schistocerca cancellata | reverse complement strand
GCGGGTGGGTGTCGGAAGTCGTCGCTGTAGGTAATGGCGCCGGAGTAGCGTCAGGCTTTGAGCGCGACGCGTCGGCCCCAGCGGTGTCCGTAGCAGCTGGAAGGGTCACCGGTACATGGTCCGATGGGCGGCGGCCAGTGGGAGGAGAAGAGAGCGCCGATGCGTAGGTGATCGGTAAAACCGTCGTCGGAGCCGGAGGTGCCACGGTAACGGCTGGCAATTGGGTGATTCGTCGCTGAAGACATTCAGATCGGAGGTGGCCTTCTTTGCCGCACCCGGAACAGGTCTTGGCCGTCGTATATGACAACCGCGCGGCACCCGCTAATTTGCAGGTAAGATGGCACGTGGCGATGGAGGTCGATGGTGATCTGCCGTACACCGTTAAGAACAGGGTACGTTTGGAATTGCGCCCAGCGTTCGGCAGTGTGGCCATGTACAGTGCCATAGGGGCGGAAAGCCGCGATAACGTCTTCCGCCGGAAGCTCGAACGGGAGTTCGAAAACTCGTATGGTGCGCATTCATAAACCGGCATGGTCGACAGTGACCGCTCCGACATTGCCGTCGGCGTGGCAAAAGCGTAATCCATGGTTGGTGTCACGAAGTATTCTTTCCAATACCGCGTCACTGACGACTTTGACGTACACAGTACTGCTTAATATGGACAAATGGATGCCCAAGTTGTCAGAAGCTGGGATCTTAGCAACGTCGCGTAGGAAGCATTCCACTTCCAAGGCCTTTGGTCGTGCGTAGTCGTTGCAGAAGTTGAATCGTAAAGTTGATTTTCGAAAACGGTTGGCCATGGTTCTAGCGCACGTAAGCGACACGTAAGTGTCGGCCGCTGAAATGTAAACAACAGCGAGCGCGCGCGCTCCGCAGGCGGAAACAACAACACGTCCGCACTGCACGGGGGCGAAAGCCGGACTGCTGAGCCACCGTGGGCACAGAGGATAGTGCGTCTGCAGGGACTTATCCCATGCACGCTACCCGTGAGATCCACATTCCCATGGCCACACCACTACATTCGTAGTGCGCCTAATAGATGTTTGCCCATTATACTCATTACTCGTGGCAGATTAATCTACCAAGTCCCGTACGAGTTCGGGCATAGCGTGTGCGTTCGCACCGTCATATATAGTTAAAATATTGCTTCCCGGCCATTGACCTTCTTGTGCAAATGCACACGCTATGCCCGAACTCGTACGGGACTTGGTAAATTAATCTGCCACGAGTAATGAGTATGATGGGCAAACATCTATTAGGCGCACTACGAATGTAGTGGTGTGGACATGGGAATGTGGATGTCACGGGGAGCGTGCAAGGGATAAGTCCATGCAGACACACTATCCTCGGTGCCCACGGTGGCTCGGAGGACGTCGTGACAGCGCTGCGCCCCTACGGCACGGTCCATGATCATATTGCGGAAAAATGGACGCAATTTCAGACATATCCGGTACTGAACGGCGTCCGCCAGGTCCGAATAGAACTTAAAAGACATGTACCTTTATATCTGAATATCGGTGGCTGCCGTGCCATCGTCATCTACGATGGGCAACCGAAGACCTGCTCTGGTTGTGGGAAGGAGGGGCACCTCAGATCAGAATGTATGCAACGTCGAATCACTCAACTGCCGCCGGTTGAAGCGGACCCGTTATCGCAGCCGACGCTGCTTCCCGTGACTTATGCAGCAGCCCTCACGACAGCTACCAGTTCACCACGACAGCCGACATCCACTGTAGGGTCGCGGCTCCATGTTCCAATACAAGACGATGATGACACACCCGTTCCACAAACTACGGATTCGACTCCGATGCCGCCGTCCCCGTCGACGGATCACAACATACATGACGATAGCATGACCGTAGAGTCGCTTATCGTGCCTACGGCTGCCTTTGTGCCGGAACGTCGTGAATCTTTGCCATCGTCTGACACAGAAGGACACACCAGGAAGCAACGCTCTCCGAAGCGACGGAAGCGGAGGCGTAGAGCAACTTCCGAACGGGATGCGACACAGCCTCCAGAGGATGACGATTCCACCTTCAATGACGACGCTACCACAGAGGCAGCCGCCATTTGTTGCAGTGTGGCACCATCGAACGAAACTGCGGACAAACCACATCTATCTACAGTGGCAAAATCGGATGCCGAGATGCAGGACAGCTGCTGCCCACCACCTTCTGGAGTGCAGGCACCCATGCCGTGTCCTGAGGAAGCTAGGGAGGCCGATCTTGCTTTCAGTTCCCCGACGTGGGCGGACGACCACGACGACAATGGAACCATGCAAGTTGCGCCAACAGGGCCCACGGCATTGGCGCCGGCTCTCTAGAAAGGACTGCAGGTGAGGTTTGGGGGGATGCGGAGGTGTCAATACAGTCAGAAGCGTCATAGGTAATTCCAGGCTTAATGGATAACTTAAGACCTGCGGTTCGGCAACAAGCTTATCGTATCGCCACGCTTAACCTCAACACGATACGAACGGCAGTGAAGATCCAGTTGCTGCGTGAGATGCTTCGTTCTTCGGATGTTGACATTGTCCTGTTGGAAGAAGTATATATAGCGGCCCTCCCCGTTTTCTACTGTTATGTGACATATGTGTCACCGGCGGACCGGAATGGCAGCGGTACGGCAATACTAGTGCGCGACGGAATTGCCATCGAAGAAGTGACTTACCTTCCGTCAGCAAGGGGGCTGGCGATCACAGCACTGGGCACGCGCATCATTAACATTTACGCTCCGGTGATTTTAACTGTGTGCTCCACCCCAAAGACCAAGTCCCACATTTCTCGACTTGTCAAGAACTTCGGCTCCTGGTTCGAGATCTGCTTCTCACCGACACGTGGGAGACAGTGCACGGTGACCGTCCCGGGCCGACAGACCTTACTAGTCACTCCGCCAGTCGCCTAGACCGCATTTATGTCTCACGAGCTCTAGCATCGGGAGTATTGGACGCCGAGCGTTGGCCGCTTGCCTTCTCCGATCATAGCGCTTTCATATGCACACTCACTCTACAACAGCAGCGGATATGGCGCAGCTGAGGACCCTGGAAGCTGAATGTGGCACATCTTCAAGCCCCGGAATGCCGTCAGATTATCGCCAACACATGGTTGGATTGCGAACGTCGCCTTGCCCGATACCCATCGACTCTAGCATGGTGGGTGGACTGTGCAAAACCAGCTTTTCGGCGTGTGCTAACACAATTCGGAAAAGATATCGCAGCTTGGCATCGTCACACATTGGACTTTTATTACACGATGCTTTGCGAACTCGACAGCCAACCACCATCTCCAAACCGACAAATGGAAAGCCGCCGAATTAAAGGTAAAATATTGTCTCTTACGAGGAAACGTTTGGAGGGGGTCGTAGTGCGATCGCGACGTCAAGACCGAGTGGAAGGAGAAAACCCGTCTATGCATCACATCGTGCTCGACAGCCGCCGACGCTGACAGCAGCTGATCACGGACCTCGTTTTGCCAGGTGGTAGGGTCGTAATGAGTCAGGCGGCGGTTACAGAAGCCTTCTCAGATCACTATCGCCGGTTTTACGACGAGGTGAATGCAGAGGACGAGGAAGCGGCCGATCACGACATACTGCAACACGTGTCGCACACCCTCGACAATGCAGCAGCGGCGACGCTGGTAGGTGGGATTACACGAGACGACATCGAGGACGCGCTTAACAAGGGAGCACTCAACAAATCTCCCGGGCCAGACGGACTGCCACTCGAGTTTTATCGTACTTTCCGCGATCTCATGATGCCCCGATGGATCATCATGTACCAAGAACTGATGACCCCCGGTTCCCACGTGCCACCTGCATTCGTGGAAGGTCTCCTTATACCGATACACAAGCCTTCCAGAGGTCGGACGGTCGAGGACTACAGGCCAATTACAATGCTCAACTCGGACTATAAAATCTCCGCCCGACTACTCGCCAGCCGCACAAAGAAGGTTCTGCCCCTACTCCTCTCAATGGAGCAAACGACACAGGGTGGAGTGACCAACATGCAAACGGCAACCAGCGAATGCAGGGATTTAATAGCCATCGCCACATCCTGTCGCCTTCGAGCTGCTCTGATCTCCATTGATTTCGACCACGCCTTCGACAGAGTTCACCACAAGTTCCTTCTGTCCGTCATGGCCCGCATGGGCTTCCCGCCTGCCTTTCTCGACATCTCTCAGCGCCTTTTCCGTGGAGCTGCATCCCGTGTACTGGTGAATGGACGGATTGCGGGTCCCTTTCCAATCCGACGGTCAGTTCGCCAAGGATGCCCACTCTCCATGATCCTTTACGCGATCGCACTCGAACCACTTGTCGGAGGGTTGAAACACAGGCTCTCGGGCATGTCATTAAGGGATCACACCTTTCACTGCAGGATATATGCTGATGACCTTCTATTACTTGTCCGATCTGGTGACGAGGTACGCTCCGTGATACAATGGATCAATCGCTATGGTTTGGCAGCGGGCAGCCTCATGAATGTGGCCAAATCGGCAGCGATGCCCATTGGGAGAGGTCTACAGGAGGACGCTTTAGCCCCACTCCCACTAGTTAACAAGATCCGGTTCTTGGGCATAACATTTACACAGGATGTGCGCCACACGGCTGACATGAACTATGCACGATTACTACAGGCAATACTCACAGAAGTTCGCCGGAACTTACTTCGACGGATGGACCTCCTACAGCGTGTAGAATACCTCAACCTTCACATACCGGGCAGAGGATGACCGCCTTCATGGGGCTCCACACGGTGCGCAATGTTGTACAAATTTGGAACATGGAATCTGTACGCAGATGGTCCATGCATATGGAATGGCGTGCGGGATTTGGTTACTTTTTTTTTCTTTCTTTCTTTTTTTTTCATCACACTATTGGTTTCAAATTCTATTTCATAGTTTAGAAGGAACTCTTGTTGTGTTGTTGCTACGGATGTGCATTCTAATTTTGTTTGTCGTAACTGAAAGACGCCTTTTTCCATCTATATAAAAAAATGGTTGGCCTAGTAAAAAAAAAGTAACACAAAAAAATAAAAATAAATAAATAAAATATAAAAAAGTTGGTAAGTAAAAAAATAAAAAAAGTTGGTAGAGCACTTGCCCGCGAAAGGCAAAAAAAAGAAGATGGATAAAGCGTCTGCCATGTAAGCAGGAGATCCCGGGTTCGAGTCCCGGTCGGGGCACACATTTTCAACATGTCCCCAATGAAGTCCATCAACGCCTGTTTGCAGCTAGGGTGTCCATTTAATTATCATTTCGTTGCTTTAATACCTACCATAAAAGGCGATCTGGGAATGATCCTGAACGAGAACGAAGGATTTTGAAGAAAATTGTTGGCCTGAAGAAGAATGAGTACGGTTAGGCACTCAAATCTCCTTCTCAACAGAGCCTCCTCAAGTAGCCGATTAACTGAACACAATATTTGTGCCAAAAACATAACAGATGTTGATACCTCTCATGATCTATTTAACTCTTCATGTAATCATTAGTTAATGTGGAAACATAACTTACAATTATGTGACTCTGACGATGTTCCAAAATTCTCTGCATAAATTAAAATTTTAAAGTAATCTTTTCTTTGCGAGAGGTTTTGTAAGTGTTCTGTATTGTTTTGCTGGTGCTAAAATCTAAAACTAATACAGATGCTGTAAATTTCATAATTAGATTATGTTTTGATATTCCGAAATGTGGTGCAATTTGAACAATTAGTTATTCTCAATTAACTAAATCCAGCAAGTTTGACAAAATATGCAACGTATTTCGAATACTCCGTCTCCTAAACTTCCCGATGTATCAATTCTTAAAACTCTATGCCCTTTTTGTAATAAACAAATTTGTAAATTATGTATCTGGCCAATTTACGTTATATTTCTATCACGTAATGTTTCAAATGGTTATTTAAGTGTTGTTGTTCTTATCGGATGACTGGGAGTTAACGTGATTTAAACTGTTTTTTAGTCTATTGGTTTATTATTATAGTGTATTTTCAAACGAGGTTATAATTACAGCTTCTCAACAAACTTTGTTAATCGGAAGAATATAAGAAGACTGTTATAATATAAGTACAGGTATCACAGAGTATTTCGAAGGTAACCATTATAACAGCAAGTATTATTCGCTGAAATAGAACGTGGATACTTCAACCAAAGAGATCGATATCTAGCAAGATGAGATTCAGTGCCCAGCAACCGATCAAATTACTTAGTGAATCGCGTGATACCCATCGTAAAGCGTTACAAGTTACAGAATAAGTTTCAAAAGAGACTAGAAAGCAAATGGACCGAAAAAAGAACTAGTTTAGCCTGTTATCTACAGGGAATACTATTTCAAAAAGCATAGGAACCAAGTAAATTGCAAAAATGATCAGTTTAGTGTGTTTACCTGTACGTGGCGCCTCTAAACCTTTCTTACAGTTTTTTTTTCTTTTTTCTTTTTTGTATTACGCTGACAATTATTGAAATTGTTAGACGCGGTATGTTTACTATTCTTCAGGAATATAAGAGACGGATATTATGGAGCAAATGGCGGAAAGATATAATCATCTTTTCGTCGAGCGTCCATGAATGCAAAACGGAATGAAATTATTATTGTTACTGCAGTACATTATTTTACATTGTGTTAACTTATACGTAATTAAACATTCGTATAATTAGAATGATGTGACTTTAAATAGAGATGTACTTGATAACAAACTCTATGTCAGTAAACCAAGCCATAGTACTATCCCGTTTCTAAAACGCGGGGAGATGGGTGTAGAATGCAGCCGTTACAGCGCAATAGATGCCTCGGAGTTGGACGTACGCAATCACTGCCAGGCACTCATCGGGTTGAAAACAAGGCTACCAATACGTGACGTCTGACGAGAATTGGCAGTTTCTAATTACGATACAGCTTTTCGGATCATGTTTTGGCCGGAATATGGGCCGATCCAGTGCTGTTCCGGTTAGCTCGTACATACACACACAAGACTCGTTGGGGAGCATTCATTACGTCCCTGTTGCTGAAAAAGGCCAACCAGCATTTCATCAGATACAACTCGCCACATGGTATAAAACGGACCGCATCAGCTTTTCACATTTTCGTGAATTATACAAAAATAACTGAAATTGCTCACTGGACAACACTGACAAACTGAGGAAATGAGTTGTATTTTCTACTCTAAATGTAGAATATTTATTTAGTTGTAAATTTATCGTTAGGCCTAGATAAATTGATTGTTTGTAATTCGGAATGTGGTAAGCAAAACAATCAGGACTAGATTATGCCTGTATGAAGACTTAAAAGTTGCGTTGTATTGACGAAATTATGTTTCACCGCGTAACACAGCACCTTGAAAACATTTAGTACGCTGGAGGAACGGCGGTTGATGGTGGGGCAGGAGGGGGGGGGGGGGGGTGGAACTTACGCATCATTCATATTCAGTTTTACTACTGAGATACGTAAAAGAGAAACAGGGAAAAGTCTGTTATTCTACGGGATAAGGGGTGGGGTTACTGGGTCTGAGGAAGGGGGAGTTATGCAGCTTACACACCATTCATATTTAGTTTTAGTGTCTCATGTAAAACAGAAAATGGGGAAAAATCTTTTATTCCTTAGCATACCCGTATAATTACACGTGACACTTTTCGTAATCAGATAAGGTCTAGATGTCTTCAACCACTTCTTTTAATCGATTAATGGTAACTCTACCTGTATTACCTAGATTAGAGTCAGAGCAATGCAGCCTGCAATGTCATTTGACATTCAGGATGCTAATAACAATAAGACCTTTCGAACACTGGGAAGGACAAATTACCGTCTGATTTTTGCAAAAATATTAGTGTGAATATTTATGTGATGGTTGACAGGAGCTTTCGGCACAGAAAGAGTTATGTGAAAGAAGTTACTATTGTTACTGTTACTTCTCATAGCATATTTAAGCAAATATCTTTACTTCTACTTCATTTATCAACACGCATTCTGACATTTAATCCATTTTCCATCAGCAGCTCTCCAATATGAGATTTTCACTCTGCAGTGGAGTGTGCGCTGATATGATACTTCTTGGCAGATTAAAACTGTGTGCCGGACCGAGTTCGAGTCTCGGTCCGGCACACGGTTTTAATCTGCCAGGAAGTTTCAGCTCTCCAGTAATTTGGGAGAGGTTTCTGTTAGTAGTTGTCACTTATGGTGTATTTGAGCATAAGCGTTGTCCAAAGATACCAGTGATGTTATCAACTAGAGCGGTACGTGTGCTGTGAAACTGCCGGGCGAATTACGAATGCTAATCGTAAAACCAGTAAGCAGCGTAAGAAGTATTGAACAGAACGGAAAACGCATATTTGTATTGCGGAGGCTTTATGGGTATGATGAAACAAAGAGGAAAACCAGTAATCACGACGATCCGGTATTTGAAACTGTCTGCTGAATGATTCTACTGCCACCAACATACATTCGCGTAAGGTGAGGACCACGAAGATGAGATTAAAGAGAGTGGGACGAAGGCATACAGTCGGTCGTTTTTCCGTCGCTCTTTTTGCAAGTGGTACAGGAAAGGAAATGACTAATAGTGGTGCGTTGTACCCTCCGCGACACACCGTACTGTGGTTTGCGGATTATCTATATAGATGTAGATGTAGATGTAGATGTAGGTATTTCCTTAGGAACCGAATTTAGTTTGAAATGTGTGACTCAGTGAGTGAAACAAATAATTACGTACGAAACAGTCTCACACTGCTATGCATCGACTGCTGGTATAGCCAGAAACAAAATGAATGGATACGTGACAGTGTATTGCAGGATTTGCACGTGAGTCTTCCTGATACTTTATAGTACCTACCCCTGTTTCTTTGAACTGAAATTGACTGTGACGTACTGCGTCATCTTTAAACAGGGGGAAAGTTTCTGATAGTAAATTAAATACTGTCCTCTTTTCTGCTTCTTCTCATTACTTTCGTCTTTCTTCCATTTACTCTCAGTCCCAATTCTACACTCTTTAGACTGTTCATTTAGTTCAGTGGATCATGTAATTATTCTCCACTTTCACTCTGGATAGCAATGTCATCAGCGAGTCTTATCACTGATATCCTTTCACTGTGAATTTTAACTCCACACCTCAACGTTTCTTTATTTCCATCACTGGTTATTCGATGTACAGATTGAACAGTGGGGGCGAAAGACTACATCCCTGTTTGACACCCTTTTTGATTCGAGCTCCTCGTTCTTGATACTTCACTCTTACTATTTCCTCTCGGCCCTTGTACATATTGTAAGTTACTCTTCTCTCCATATTTTTCTCAAAATTTCGAACATCTTGTACCATTTTACACTGTCGAACGCTTTTTCCATGTCGACAAATCCTATGAAAATTTTTTGATTTTTGTTTAGTTTTGCTTCCATTATCACCCACAACGTCAGAATTGCCTCTCTGGTGCCTTTATCTTTAAAAAGCCAAATAGATCCTCAATTTTCTTTTCCATTCTTCCGTACTTTATTCTTGACAGCAGCTTGGAGCTGTTGAGGTGATTGGACCATAATTCTCGCACCTGTCAACTCTTTCAGTCTTCGGAATTGAGTGGATGATATTTTTCCGAAAGTCTGATGGTATGTCGGCAGACTCATACATTCTACAGACCAATGTGAATAGTATTTTCTTTTTTCTTGCCACTTGCCCAATGATTTTTGAAATTCTGAGTGCATGTTATCCATCCATTCTACCTTATTTGATCTTAAGTCCTCCAACGCTCTTTTAAATTCTGATTCTAATACTGGCTCTCCTATCTCTTCTAAATCGACTCCTCTCTCTCTTCTTCTAACACATCAGAGAAGTCTCTCCCTTCATAGAGGCCTTCAATGTACTCTTTCCACCTAGCCTCTCTCTCCCCTGCATTTAACAGTGAAATTCCCGTTGCACCCTTACTGTTACCATACATGCTTTTAATTTCACCGAAGGTTATTTTGATCTTGATATATCCTGAGTCAGTCCTTCCGACAATCATTTCCTTTCCGATTTCTTCACATTTTTCATACAGCGATTTAGTCTTAGATTTCCTGGTCTTTTTATTTGCTTCATTTTGCAGCGACTTGTATTTGTGTGTTCCTGAATTTCTCTGAACGTTTTTCTACTTCCACCTTTCATCGATCAACTGAAATATTTCTTGTGTTTTTTACATGGCTTATTCGGAGTTACATTCTTTGTACTTATTTTTTTCTTTCGACTTCTGCGATTGCCCGTTTTAGAGATATCCTTTCTCTTCAACTTTATTACATACTGAGCTATTCCTTATTGCTGTATCTAATGCCTTAGAGAACATCAATTCTATCTCGTCATTCGTTAGTGCTTCCGTATCCCACTTCTTTGCGTATTGATTCTTCCTGACTAACCATTTAAACCCCAGAATACTCCTCATCAGTACTACCTCTGCTCGTGGGAACGCCTTGCAATCCAGTGTATGATTTCGGGATCTCTGTCTCACCATGATTTAATCTGACTGAAATCTTACCGTATCACCCAGCCTTTTCCAAGTATGCCTCCTCTTGTGATTCTTGAACAGAGTGTTCTGTATTACTATCTAAAATTTATTACAGGACTCAGTTACTCTCTCTCGTTTGTCATTCCTCGTCCCAAGCCCATATTCTCCTGTAACCTTTTCTTTTACTCCGTCCCCTACAACTGCATTCCAGTCCCCCACGACTACTAGATTCTGGTCTACCATTTACACTCTGTAAAACCCTTTCAGTAACCTCATATACTTTCTCCATCTCTTCATCTTCAGCTTGCGACGTCGGCATGTATACCTGAATTATTCTTCTTGTTGTTGGTTTGCTGCCATTCTGATAAGAACAACCCTGAATTGTTTACAATAACACACTCTCTGTCCTACCTTCATATTCATATCGAATCTAGTCCGGTTATACCATTTTCTGCTGCTGCAGTTATTACCCTATACTCATCTGACTAGAAATCCTTGTCTTCTTTCCATTTCACTTCACTGACTTCACTATATCTAGACAGAGACTTTGCACTTCACTTTTCAGATTTTCTAACTCCCCTACCACTTTCAATCCTCTGACATTCCACGCCTCTTATCGTAGAACATTATCCTTCCGTAATTATTCAGTCTTTTTTTCGTGGTCACCTCCTTTTTAGCAGTCCCCTCCTGGAGATTCAAATGGGGTACTATTCAGGAATCTTTTTCCAATGGAGAGATCATCATGACACTTTCTCAATTACAGGCCACATGTCCTGCGGATACTCGTTACGTTTCTTCATTTCAGTGGTTTCCATTGCTTTCTGAATCCTCTCGTAGTTGATCGTTGCTGATACTTCCGCCTTTGAGAGGGGGGAGGGCCCTTTCCCACCCCAAGGAGAACAGTGTGCCCTGGTCCTCTGACCGCTCCTCCGACCTGTTTGACAAGCCCGTTGGCAGAATGAGGGTGACTTCTTATCCTGGAAGTCTTCGGCCGTCAATGCTGATTATTAATCAAAATTTAAACGCTGGCGTCGTTTCTATTTTTTTTTTTTTTTTTGTAGTTCGTTAAATCCAAGCCATGGTACAAATACTATCGGCTGATCAATGAGGCGGTATTTTGAGGTAGCTCTTATTCAGTGACTCATAAAACATTACCATAGCGTTATTCGCCTGCAACTGACAGTGAAAAGCTAATAAACTCGTATTAACAACGTAAGCATGCAGCTCAAAAAAAAATGTGAAGGTATCACAAATATCTCTTCCACTGTTACGAATGTTTGTTTCGGATCTGACTCAAGAGTTTAAAATAACAAGTATCGCTCCCTTATAAGACTTTACATGTACCACTGTTCACCAACACCAAATATCCTATAGAAACTGTATAACTGTCCGCATAAGACCAGCAGGGTCTGTATCTGAGAAATCTAATCGGATCCAACAAAAGCTGGAAACAAATGAATCCTGTTAGAATTACGCAAGAAAATGATCAGCCCTAAATTCCTATAGAAAAGATTCCACTTCTGACATGACAATTTATTAGAAAACATTAGACGAACTCACGATTAAGAGCTATGCTCACAGGCTTTGGTTTAACAGGAATGGCCCTCACCTCGGCCAGCTTTTATTATAAAGCTCTTCGTCTTTTCGTGATTAGGAACACTAAAAGTAACATCCAAGTTACATTGAATGGGAAAATTTTAGCTGATATTTTTTTAATAGTGCGACTACGACATAGCAGTGCCTCTGTTATTAAGAAGTGCGATGCAGTGTTCCTTCCGATGTCATACACATCTGAAGGAAAATTGCATTGTACTTCTTAATACCACAGGCACTGCTATTTCGTATTTATTCTCCAATACCAAGCTCTCGACTCTCAAGAAACATGTCCTCCCTACACGGGAATATACGTAACTAACTACTGCAGGTCGTGACACATCGACAGGTAAGGATCTGGACGAAGCTACGTTATCAGTCATAAGTAAAGGTCTAATTTTGCCCCTCCTCCAAAAACTTTGCCGATATCATCTTTCGTCAGTGCAACTGAAGAAACTGTCCGACCAATGTCAGAGGATTCTGCTGAAGAAATCAGACGAGAAACATGTCGAGCAATTACGAAGAATCGTCAACAAAGGAGCAATGTTTCCAAGGAAGAAAGATGTGCGACAC
This sequence comes from Schistocerca cancellata, assembly GCF_023864275.1. NCBI lineage: Eukaryota > Metazoa > Arthropoda > Insecta > Orthoptera > Acrididae > Schistocerca > Schistocerca cancellata. The sequence continues at coordinate 454,906,909 of NC_064628.1, read as the reverse complement.
GAAAGCTGCGTGAGGATACGGATACAGTCGTCCTGCGTGCTGATAAAGGTAGTGCTACCGTCCTTTTGCCTCAGGAAGTCTACAAGGAAAAGATATGTGGTCTTCTTAGTTCAGTTGCATACCGGAAGATTAACAAAGATCCACTAACAAGATGACAATAAGGACTGCTGCCTCGCTGAGCGCTTCATCACACTGAAGGAAGTCACAAGGAGTTTAAAAGTGCGACGTGCACTACCACCGAGATTTGATGGTCTTCCTAAAGTTCACAAGATTGATAAGGACGAGTGTCTACGGTACTTGTCTATGAGACCTATAACGAGCACTATTGGTTCATCAACGTATTTTTCTGCCAAATATTTAGCTTCCTTATTACAACCATTGGTAGCAAAATGTAGTCACCACATTCGTAATTCTATGGATTTTATTCAGAGACTTAGCAATGTCAGGCTAAATAGTACGGATGTGCTTGTTAGTTTTGACGAGGTATCATTATACACCAGAGTAATTTTAAGGGTCTCTTTGTCTCTTATCAGCCAACATTTTGATAAGAACATCACGGCCTTATCTGAACATGTGCTTTTATCATCTTATTTTCAGTTTAATGGTGAATTTTATGAGAAGGTTGATGGCATTGCTGTAGGAAGCAATAGCTAATTTATTCATGGAAGACTTCGAGGACAAGACACTGGACTCTGCAAGTATTAAACCAACCACCTTCTGGAGGTACATGGACGACACCTTCGTGGTATGGCCACACGGGATGGATGAATTACACGGATTTCTTGAGCATTTGAATTCCATCTATGCTACTATCAAATTTACAATGGAAATAGAAAGATACGGCTGCCTCCCCTTTTTGGATGTTGTTGTTCGCCGTAAAGTTGATGGCACATTAGGACATGCCGTATATCGCAAACCAACACACACAAATCTATATCTGCATTCCAGTAGCTGCATCACCCTTCACAGACCATAGGTGTCCTTAAGACCTTAGTGCATAGGGCGCATTGTATATCCGATAATTTGCAAGAAGATCCCACATACCTCAAGAGTATTTTTAAATTGAATAGATTTTCTCCGCAACAGATTCGAAGAGCATTCAATGCAAAACCTATATGCAGGTATGTGATGGGGAAGAAGATAGTAATTTCTTCATATCTAGTGCGTTTTTGCCCTATGTGGGTGCTCTTCCCTCGAAGATAGGCCGTATTCTTGATAAACACTGTGTTAAGATGATCTTCCGGCCCCCCACGAAGATTGCAGCTTTACTCGGCTCTGTAAAGGACGATTTACAGCTTCGTAAAATGGGTGTGTATCAGATTCCTTGCGGAAACTGTGAAAGGTCGTACATAGAACAAACAATATGTACCGTTCATGAGGGTTGTGTGGCGCATTGAAGATACACACACTTATTACAGCCAAACAAATCAGCTGTGGTCGAACATTGAATCGATACAGGGCATTCCATGAAAAACAGAGATGTGAAGAATTTAACATATACCTCTGTCCTCAAGGAAGCTATAGAGATTATATTAGTTAATAATTTAATGATAATGGTTTTAATTTGGACAAAGCATGGAATCCGGCTCTTGGGGAAATTAAATTGCAGAGAAGTCGTCATGATGTCACGGCCGCCAATCATACATCGATAAGCGAATCGAATGTCTGTACTCCTTCGCCACAGGCGACGCATTTGTAAGCGTATTTCTTTGCCGTCGACCAGCATCTGTGACCTGCATGCGCAGTGCCGCCGCGGTGGAGCATACAAGGCCGCGCTGGGCACCTTGTTGTCAGTCTTGTGACTGGCTCTGAGGGCGGCCGGACGACACGCGGCCGGAATATCAGTGGAGGAAATTTTATTTGCGCGGCTGCATCCGAAAATTTAATGGGTTGTCTGCTAACATACGTTTGGAACAAACTCGGTGGTTCAACAGATATACATGCTCAGGGATATTCCATCGAATTGTAGGGAAAACAATAAACATTCTTTCATTAAGACCCGGACGTCGGTAAGAGGTCAAAAACTTCACGAGGCAAACACCTGGTACTGAAGTAAGCATTTTGCTTTTTAAGAATGAAGTCGTGTCACTAGTAATTGATGGTTGTACAGCAAGATAAAACTAGGTTTTATGTTTTCCACGAATCAATCGACGACTTGTGTGGTTTTTCTCCGGTCACGTGTAGGGTGTCTCTATAGACGTACGCATTTCAATCGTTCTTACGGTTAGTATTCATGAATGAGATGCTGATTTACAATAGGTATTTCGGGGACACGTCAAAAACGATAAGTGCACGTAATCGAGCGTGCCACAGTTAGCAATCTTGTTACAGGTGTATGTTGTCTGGGCGGGATGGCCCTGGACTACACAATTTTCCAGAGGCAGAAGTGCAGACAAGAGCCCAATGATAACGTTCCCTTCCGTCATAAATCTCTTATCCCTCTTTCGCCTTCCTCTGGACAACCAGTACGATATTTCATCGTTTGTGGTTACAAACTTCATTTTAGCCATTCTCTCCGCTTGTCAATGGCCATGTGAATTAAGACAATGGAGTGGATGTAACAAGTGCTTTGTACGAGAACGACCAACGCTTCAGAGCGGTCCTTACTCATGGCCACACGCATACTAAATGAAGTCCGAGCTCAGCAGAAACCGCGGATAATACCTTGGGTGCATCGAGCCCCCTTAAAACTATAACGAGCAAAATATCGCCGTGGTTATTCCTCGGGAATCCATTTGTGAAAAGCCGGTTTCATATCGTTTAATGCGAATGTCGGAATGATGCCTTTGAAAGAGATACGTCTGTTTCCCTCCTCTATCGTTTTAAATCGGAATTTGCGCTCCGTTTTTAATGAACTCGCTGTGGACCTCCTCCATTCCTTTGAGTTACGAAGATACAGACATGCCATTAAGACGATTGTTCCTCAGATCTCTTCCGAATGAGAATGATCTTTTTTCAAGTGAAGACTGCAACGCAATACATTATGTAGTGGTTCAACAACGAATTTTTTAACACGGCAAGAATGCCCAGTGAAGCAAACAATCATTTATTTTAGATACATCGGTTGGAGATCATAAATCATCAATTAATAAAAAATTTAAGACCACAATTATCATTTACGTAAAAACAATCAGTTTCTGCCCTTATGCTGGCCATCTTCATCTGCAGCCAGGTGTCCACCAAAAACTTGCGTGAAATCACAGTTGTTCTCAGCGGAACAGAAAATGCATATCATGCTTCTCCTGAATGAATATTTTCATTTCTGATTCTGACACATGCGTGAACTGCTTATCCACCAGTCGGACACCTTATTATTGAATAGTATTACTCTGATGAATATGGAAATTTCGAATGCGTACGAGATAATTCAGCCGACATGCAGGTCTCATCGTCTGATTTTATCAGCTGTGTCCATATGGTAATGTCTGTCGTGAATAACTGGGATGAAAGGAAAGGAAAGGAAACAAGATGGAAAAGTTATAGGAAGGAAATAATGTCTTCCAGCCGCACAGGGTGTCACGGCAATGAAACGACGAGCCGCGCGGGATTAGCCGAGAGGTCTCAGGCGCTGCAGTCATGGACTGTGCGGCTGGTCCCGGCGGAGGTTCGAGACCTCCCTCGGGTATGGGTGTGTGTGTTTGTCATTAGGATAATGTAGGTTAAGTAGTGTGTAAGCTTAACGACTGATGACCTTAGCAGTTAAGTCCCATAAGATTTCACACACATTTGAAAAGACTAGTCTTGAAAATTACTGACGGACCGGGACTCGAACCCGGGTGTTCCGCATCTCTAGTGCGGTCGCCTTAACTTTCCTGCCCAACAGGACTCGCTTTCTGTCAGACCCAAAGTTCCAACATCTGGTTCGCCACACCGCAATGACCCATGCCTATTAACCCTCTACTCGCGGATTTCTGATTCCCCTAGGAGTTCAGACGTCGGTTGTGTATCTGCACTGAAACTTTTTCATCAAACAGCCGTCACGCCGATAGACATATAGAAGCAAATGGTGTGCGTTATGTCGGTTATATCCGACAGAACGGTGTGTTGCTTCTGATAAACTTCATGTCAGACAGAACAGACGCAACACTCGATGATGCAGCTGGGACATATACATGAATAACTGCGATTAAAGGAATGGAAAGGAAACGGGATGGGATGGAAAACCATCTTCAGAACTCCTTTGATTGGTGATTTGATGCGCACCGCCACGAATTACTCTCCTGTGCCAACGTTTCCATCTAAGAGTAGCAATTGCAACGTACGTCTCCTTTTCTTTGCTGGATGTATTCCAATCTCTGCCTTCCTCTACAGTCTTTAGACTCCACAGCCCCCTCTAGTACCGTGCAAGTTTTCCCTGATGTCTTTAGAGATGTTATATCATCCTGTTCCTTCTTCTCGTCGGTGTTTTCCGCATATTCCCTTCCTGACCGATTCTGCAGAGAGAATAGTCAATCCATACCTAATCAGTCCACCAGATTTCAACACATATCATCAACGAGTCTTAATTTTTATATCCTTTCTTCTTGAATTTTAATCGCACTCTTGAACCTTTCTTTTATTTCCGTCATTGCTTCTTCAGCACGTAGACACAACAGCAGGGACGAAAGACTACATCCCTGTCTTACACCCTTCTTAATCCGAGCTCTTCGTTCTTGGTCTTCCAGCCTAATTGTTTCTTCTTGCTTCTTGTACACATTCTATATTAACAATCTTTCCGTATAGCTTACACCGATTTTTTCAGGATTTTGATCATCTTGCACCATTTTACACTGTCGAACGCTTTTCCCAGGTCGACAAATCCTATGAACGTGTCTTGATTTTTCCTTTGTCTTGCATGCATTATTAACCGCAACGTCAGAATTGCCTCTCTCGTGCCCTTACCTTTACTAAATCCAAACGAATGGTCATCTAACATATCCTCAATTTTCAGTTACATTCTTCTGTGTATTATTCCTGTCAGTATCTTGGATTCTTGAGCTGTCAGGTGAATTGTACGATAACTCTCTCATCTGTAGGCTCTTCCTATCTCCGGACTTGTGTGTATAACGTTTTTTCCGAAAGTCTGACGGTAAGTCGCCAGACTCATACATTCTACACACCAACGTGAATAGTCGTTTTGTTGCCACTTCCCCCCAGTGATTTTAGAGATTGTGATGGAATCTCACCTATCCCTTCTGCCTTACTTGACCTTAAGTCGTCCAAAAGCTCCTATAAATTCTCTTCCCTATCGACTCGTGATTCTTCTTGTGTCATGTTATCACACATGTCTTCCCTGTCGTAGAGGCCCTCAATGTACTCTCCCCACCTACCTGCTTTCTCCTCTGCATTTGAAAGTGGAGTTCCCATTGTACTCTTAATGTTGCAGAACTTTCTTTTAATTTCACCGAAGGTTGTCTTGACATTTCTATATGCTGTGTTAGTCCTTAAGACAATGATTCCTTTTCGCGTTTCTTCACATTTTTTCACGTAGCCATTTCGCTTTAGCTTCCCTGCACTTCCTATTTAGGTCCTTCCTAAGTGACGTATTTCTGTACAGCTCAATTTCCTGGAGATTTTTGTAATTTCATCTTTCGTCGATCAACTAAAGTATTTCTTCTGTTACCCATGCTTTCTTCTTAATGACTTTCCTTGTACTTACGTTTTTCTCTTCAACTTCTGTAATTGCTATTTATATTAACGTTCACTCATCTTCAGCTAAACTGCTGACTGAGCTATTCATTATCGCAGTATCTATAATCTCAGAGATCTTGAAGCGTATCTTTTCATTTCTTAGTAATTCCGGATCTCATTTCTTTGCGCATAAATTCTTCCTGCCTAGTATCTTAAACTTCAGCCTGCTGTTCACCGCTATATATATATATATATATATATATATATATATATATATATATATATATATATATATATATATATTCCTGGTTACATTTTGCAATATCTGATTTCGGAAGCTCCGCCCGTCTATGATGTAATCTAACTGAGATCTTCCTGCATCTCCCAGCCCTTTCCAGGATACCTCTTCCTTCAGCTAAACTGCTGACTGAGCTATTCATTATCGCAGTATCTATAATCTCAGAGATCTTGAAGCGTATCTTTTCATTTCTTAGTAATTCCGGATCTCATTTCTTTGCGCATAAATTCTTCCTGCCTAGTATCTTAAACTTCAGCCTGCTGTTCACCGCTATATATATATATATATATATATATATATATATATATATATATATATATATATATATATATATATATTCCTGGTTACATTTTGCAATATCTGATTTCGGAAGCTCCGCCCGTCTATGAGGTAATCTAACTGAGATCTTCCTGCATTCCTGCATCTCCCAGCCCTTTCCAGGATACCTCTTCCTTCTTTGATTCTTGACCAGAGTGTTCCCTCTTACTAGCTGAAATTTACAGCTGAACTCAGCCTTTCTTCTCTGTCATTCCGGGTGCCAAGCCCACATTATCCTGTAATGCTGTCTTCTACTCCTTCCACATCAGCCACATTCCAATTCTTTATGACTAATAGCTTTTCATTTTCCTTTGTGTACTGAATTACCAGATCAATAACCGCATAGAGTTTGTCTATGACTTCGTCTTCTGCTTGCGACGCCGACATGTATACCTCAACTATGATTATCGGCGTTGGATTGCTGTCGATCCTAATGACAACAACGCTAACACTGATCTGTTCACATTAACTCACTCTCTGCCCTAACTTCCTGTTCATAACGAGTCCTGCTCCCATTATAACGATGCGTGCTGCTATTGATATTATCCCATACACATCAGGCCGTAAATCTCTGGCCGGCCCGGCTGGCCGGGCGGTTCTAGGCGCTACAGTCTGGAACCGCGCGACCGCTACGGTAACAGGTTCGAGGCCTGCCTCGGGCATGGATGTGCGTGATGTCCTTAGGTTCGTTAGGTTTAAGTACTTCTAAGTTCTAGGGGACTGATGACCTAAGAAGTTAAGTCCCATAGTGTTCAGATCCATTTGAACCGTAAATGTTTCTGCTATCTTATGTCTGACCCATACTATATCTAGACCGAGGCTTAGCATTTACCTTTCCCGGTTTTCTATCCTCCCTACCAGAAGCTAGCCTCCCTACCAGAAGGATCGTCACTGCTGACGCCTACACCATTCATCTTTTGCTATAACACCCCGTTACTGCTGATCTTGTACTATTCCCAAGTTTTTGTTGTTCGCTCAACAAATTTATCAACAGGAACTATGTCCATCCACAAATACTTATGTAGTCTTTCTCCTGTTCGTAAAACTTACGAGTTCCCTGTTGTAGCTCCTGTGCCTGACCCTTTAACGGCGCACTTCGACGCAGTTAGTTGTCACTGGGCGAACGATGTCTTCTCAGTGGCATTTTCGAAGTATCAGCGAAACAATGCACAGCACAACGCAAGCACGCGGTGGAAACCATACACAACGCAAGATTACTTATGTTCACACAAAAAAAGCAGGCATCACGGAAATTTCGACATCATGGAACGTCTCGATTACAGTGGCTTCACGTCCAACGGCTACCGTCTCCAGTTCTTACTTGTTAAACTGTTACGCTGCCAATTTGGAACACATTCCCCAAGTATGCCATTATACTTGCTTTAATTTTGTTCAAGTTCATTTTACAGTCTCTTCTCAAGTAACTGCATGCATTTGATTTTCCAAGTTCTCTGGCGCCTCTGACGTTGAGCTATACGTCCAAGTACCTGAAAGCAATTTTATGAGAGTGCATAAGATCATCAAGCGATAACGTTATGCATATGCTTTCGAAACAGTCGAAGAAGCTCCACCACGTGCAAAACTGGCACGTCTGGCGACCACAGTCGAGGATACGGTCAAGGATGCAGAAGCTGTCGTCGCTTTCACAGCACCTGGCTTATTGCGGCTCCTCTTCGACGTGGGCAGTACGAGGTATTCCCACGCAGGGGCGGCGGAGCGTCCAGCGGTCAGCTTTTGGAAGGCCGCCACCCGACCCCCCTGTAATCACGCAGGTCCACCCAGCGACCTCGGCTCCAACGCCGCTCGCAACGCTACGGCCGTATTTTCGCTCGGTGGATGCAATTTCCTGTGTGGATGGAGAATACGCCGTCCAGTCTTCCGCTTCTAGAGGTTTCGCTGGCGGACTGAATGCCTTTGACGAAAGCTGGTTCTTCCCTGAAACCAGGCGGGTGCCTGAGTATTCGAGGTTCTCTGAATGCGAATTAATGACCGGTGCATCTGTGCTCTGCCTTTCTGCTGCGCGCTAGTCCCTGCTATGAGACCGACGTCAAACCCTCTCGCAACGTTAGGGACCGAGTAATAAGTGAATGTTTCGCGCTCCTCCTTAATTATAATTCCTACTTGATTAATTACCTCAACTCGTACACCAGACAAGAGTCTAACCGAATGAAATGACTTGAAATAGCTTAGCTTCTTAAGTGAAACACAATTTGAAACAACACCGAGAAGAAGCAAGTCATATTTTATGTTAAGTGGAGGAAACACGAGGGAGGGTATTCAGGTACAATATTATTGAATAGAGGAGATTTAATGTAGTTCTTCGTAAGAAAACAAATGTTAGCGAGGCGTAAAGATGAGATCAGATCTAAGCTTTTCAGATGCTCGCCTCTTAAGGTACCTGTTGTTAAATATTAAAAAAAGGAAAGTGTTAACTTCAAGCGAATTGTTAAAATTTGGAATTAAGAACATACTGATGTGCTGGCACTGCGTGTGAGATGATGATGTTTTGCGGGGCGTTCAACATGGTGGTCATCAACGCCCGTTCAAGATCCTAATATTTCCATTTACAGTCTCGGTACTTCCCTAATGATGATGACACGATGAGGCCAACAGAAACACAAACACTCATTCCCGGGCGGAGAAAATAACCGACTGGGCCGGGAATCTAACACGGGGCGCCGCGGTCTAGAGACAGTAACGCTAGCCACTAGACCACGAGCTACGGACCACTGCTTGTGGCAATCACGTTCAACGATAGTTACATATTTCAGCTCCCGGTACGCAAGGTCTGTGCTTCTCTACTCCTTTCTGTCAATTTAATCCCACATACTATGACTTAATATAACTGCAGTACTTTTAATGCCAGTATACTCGGTGTTTCGCGTACGAAGGAGCACTATATCCTGGACTCCATTGTTACTAGTATCGGGGCAGACTCTGCCAGCCACATGTGATGCGTCTCGATCCTTGTGCTTTGGCAGGTGGCGATCAGTTCGATCCTAACTGGACGAGTTATGAGTCGTCGCGACTCCTGTCAGCAGCATCTACTCGTACAGCTATGCACAAACTCATACTGACAGTTAACAAACTAGAGACAGTGCATCGAGAGACCATTTCACTCCTATTGCCCAAGCTATCTCTGCGTAACGAAACGCTATTTAATTCTGTTGAAGCATTGGTGAAAATACAGGTGTATCTGAACTCACAGAACACTCGACTTCTAAAAATTATAATCAGTTACGTAAAGAATCTCTGTTGGGTAACTCGTGGTGTAGGGTTAGCCTGCACGGTAGCTGAGCGTGTTCGGTCAGAGACCTGGCTGGTCTCCCTAATAAAAAAAAAAAAAAAAAATGAGCGAGAGGAACAACAAGGAACTTCAATGGATGTCACGTGACGTCCGCTAAAACCAAATACAACGAACAAAAGAAAAGTGGGGCAGCTTCTTTGTAGAATAATCAAAACGTTCTCTGTTCCTGGTTCGAAACCAGCTACCGCTTAAATTTTGATTAATAATCAGCATCGGAGGCCGAAGACTTCCGGAGTAAGAAGTCACCCTCATTCTGCCAACGACCTTGTCAAAGAGGGCAGAGGAGCGGATAGAGGTTCAGGGCACTCTCATGCTCTTATGGTGGGAAACATCCCCTAAAGGCAGAAAATCAGCAATGAGGATCCAGAAGGTATTGGAAACCACTGCATTAAAGACGCATAACGATTATCCATAGGACATGTGGCCTGTAATTGAAAAAGCGTCATGATGATCTCTACAGTGGCAAAAGTTTAGGGAATAGTTCCCCATTCGGATCTCCGGGAGGGGACTGCCAAAGGGGAGGCGACCATGAGAAAAATACTGAATAAACAATGAAAGAATAACGTTCTACGAGTCGTGGCGTGGAATGTCAGAAGTCTGAACGTGATAGTAAGCAAGAAAATTTGAAAAGGGAAATGCAGAGGCTCAATCTAGATAAAGTAGGGTTCAGTGAAGTGAAATGGGAGGAAGACAAGGATTTCTGGTCAGATGAGTATAGGATAACATCAACAGCAACAGTAAATGATGCAACGAGAGTAGGATTCGTTATGACCATGAAGGTAGGGCAGAGAGTGTGTTATTGTCAACAGTTCGTGATAGGGTTGTTCTTATCAGAAACAACAGCAAATCAACACCGACAACGATAGTTCAGGTACACATGCCGACGTCGCAAGCTGAAGATGACGAGACAGAGAAAGTATATGAGGATATTGAAGAAATAATTCTGTACGTAAAGGGAGATGAAAACCTAGTAGTCATGGGGGACTGGACTGCAGGTGTAGGGGAAGGAGCAGAAGAAAAAGTTACAGGCGAATATGGGATTCGTACAAGGAACGAGAGAGGAGAAAGACTGATATTTGCAATAAATTTCAGCTAGTAATATCGAATACTCTGTTCAAGAAACACAAGAGGAAGAGGTGTACTTGGAACAGGCCGGGAAGATGTCAGATTACGTCATGGTCAGACAGAGATTCCGAAATCCGATACTGGATTGTAAGCCGTACCCAGGAGCAAATAGAGACATTGTAATTTGTCACATTGTAGTAATTGTGATCTGTCACAATGTAGTAGTGATGACGAGTTAGCTGAAATTTAAGAAATTAGCCAGGAAGGATCAATACGCAAAGAAGTGTCGTAAGGAAGAACTTAGCAATGACGAGATACGCCTTAAGTTCTCTTGGGCTATAGATACAGCAATAATGAATAGCTCAATAGGCAGTGTAGCTGAAGAGGAATGGACATCTCTAAAACGGCCAGTCACAGAAGTCGGAGAGAAAATGATAGGTACAAAGAAGGTAGCTGCGAAGAAACCCTGGTTAACAGAAAAAATACTTCAGTTGCTCCAGGAAAGAAGGAAGTACAAAAATGTTCAGGGAAATTTAGGAATACAGAAATTCAACTTGCTGAGGAATGAAATAAATAGGAACTGCAGGGAAGTTACGCCGAACAGGTTGCGTGAAAAATGTGGAGAAATCGAAATTGAAAAAGAAATGAAGGACTGATTCAACTTATGGGAAAGTCAAAATAACCTTCGGTGAAATGAGAAGCAAGGATGCTAGCTTTGAGAGTGCAACGGGAATTCCCCTGTTAAAAGCAGAGCGAAAAAATTAAATGAGCGTATGCCATCGTGGGCCGGGAGGCCCCTATTCGGGGAAGTTCGGCCGCCAAGATCAAGTCTTATTTCATTCGACGCCACATTGGGTGACTTGCGCGCCGGCAAAAGTAGAGGAGAGAGCGGATACGTGGAAAAAGTACATTGAAGGCCTCTATGCAGGGGAATTGTCGTCTGATGTGATAGAAGAATAAACAGGAGTGGGTTTAGAAGAGATCCAGCATTAGAAACAGGATGTAAGAAAACTTTGTAGGGCTTAAGATGAAATATGGCAGAAGGGATAGATAACATTTCCTTAGAATTTCTATAATAATTGGGAGAAGTTGCAACAAAACGACTGTACACGTTGATATGTAGAATGTATGAGTATGGCTATACAACATCTGACTTTCGGAAAAATATCATCCACACAGTCCCGAAAGCTGAAAGAGCTGACAAGTGCGAGAATTGTCGCACAATCATTGTAGCAGCTCATGCATTCAAGTTACTGACAAGGATAATATACAAAAGAATGGAAAAGAAAATTGAGGATGTGTTAGATGACGATCAGTCTGGCTTTAGGAAAGGTAAAGGCAGCAGAGAGGTAATTCTGAAGTTGCGGTTGATAATGGAGTCAAGGCTAAAGAAAAATCCTAGTATTTGTCGATCTGGAAAAAACGTTCGATAACTTAAAATGGCAAAAGATGTTCAAATTCTGAGAAAAACAGGAGTAAGCTGTAGGGAGGGTGGGGTAATATACAATATGCACAAGAGCCAAGAGGGAGTAATAAGAGTGAACGACCAAGAACGAAGCGCTCGGGTTAAAAAGAGCCCAGAAGGAATAATAAGAGTGGATCACCAAGAATGGAATGCTATGGAATGCTCGGATTAAAAAGGGTGTAAGAGAGAGATGTAGTCTTTCCCCCTGCGGTTCAATTTGTATGTCGAAGAAGCAATGGTGGAAATGAAAGAAATGTTAAAGGGAGGATTTGAAATTCAAGGTGAAGGGAAATGAGTGATAAGATTGCTGGTGACGTTGCTGTCCCGACAGAAAGTGAAAAAGAATTACGTGATCTGCTGAATACAATGAACAGACTATTGAGTGCAGAATATGGATTGAGAGTAAATCGAAGAAAGTCGAAACAAATGACAAGTATCAGAAATGAGAACCACGAGAAACTTAACATCACGATCGACGGTCGCGAAGTAGATGAAGTTAAGGAACTCTGCGACGTGGGTAGCAAAACAACTAATCACGGACGGAGCCAGGAGGACATCAAAAGCAGACTAGTAGTGGCAAAAATTGAATTCCTGGTCAAGGGAATTCTACTAGTATGAAATGTATACCTCAATTTCAGGAGGAAATTTCTGAGGATACATCTTTGGAGCACAGCACTATGTAGTAGTGAAACATAGAGTGTGGGAAAACCGGAACAGATGAGTATCGAAGCATTTGAGATGTGTTACAGACGAATGTTGAAAAATGGCGGTGTGAAAAGGTATGGGATGGGGAGGTCCTGCGCAAAATCGGAGAGGAAAGGGATATGTGAAAAACACTGACAATGAGAAGTGATGGGATGATAGGACATCTGTTAAGACGTGGGGGAATTACTTCAGTGGTACTAGAGGTGGCTGCAGAGGGCAAAAACTGTAGAGGAAGACAGAGACTGGAATACATCCAGCAAATAATTGAGAAACGAGGTTGCAAGTAGTACTCTGAGAAGAAGAGGTTGGAACATGAGAGGAATTCATTTCGAGCCGCGTGAAACTAGTTGGAAGACAGATGACTCAAAACAAATGTGCGTCCAGTTCACCCCAGCTTGGGAAGGGCTGAAAAGTCCGAGATGGATATGTTCCTAATGTGTCATCCAATGACTATCCTGCGTTCGAAGTCACTGAGCCTTCCTAACCGACCCATTCTGCTCTGGCTCTGAGCACTATGCGACTTAACTTCTGAGGTCATCAGTCGCCTAGAACTTAGAACTAATTAAACCTAAATAACCTAAGGACATCCCACACATCCATGCGCGAGGTAGGATTCGAACCTGCGACCGTAGCGGTCGCTCGGCTCCAGACTGTAGCGCATAGAACCGCATGGCAACTCCGGCCGGCACCATTCTGCTGTTACTACTTCTAAACTGACAACACAATATCGCCCGCCTTCTTTTATACTTGACAGTCCGCTTCTCATGGCATCGAGTGGCCACTTCTGCATTTCATAGTGGCGTCAGGGCACTTTAGCGTATTTTGTTCAGTATTTAGATAAATGTCAGTATTTATGTGATTGATGTATCATCGCTCTCAAGGCCACGACGATCTTTCTTTGGAAAACGAATACAGGATAGAGTGTGCTCTGTAATGTCTTCCATCTTTTTTTAATGGGATGAAATGAAATGATCATATGGCGTTGATGGCCGGGAGTGTTGTGGTATTAATCACACGATTGACAACTGGGCTGAATATACTCAATATTGCTTCCATAACAGTGTATGATGGCTTCACATCAGTTATCCCACCTGGGGAAGTTCGGCCAACGAGTTCTTTTAGTTGACTCTACATGGGGCGACTTGCGTGTAGATGCCGATGAAACGATGTTGAGGATAACAGAACACAAGTCCTCGTGCGGAGATAATCTCCAATCCGACCGTGAATCGAACCCAGGCACGCTGCATGGCAATCAGACTCCCTGACTACTCAGCTAAGAGGATGGACCTTTATTAGTAATTCATATTTAGCTTTCTTGATTAAAGTTTCATTTGCATCGCGGGCCACAATCAGGCAACTGAGAAGTTCCTATAATTGTTACGTGCTGGCCTGAACAAGCCTCGTATGGTGTCTTCCAAGCAATCCTCCATACTTACATTAGTACGGTGATCAATGTGCCGCCCCTTCTGTTGTAGTTAATGCCATGCTGTTTGATTTGCATAACGTCTGAAGACTCAAGAAAGCGACTTTATGATCAGTTTTATGCATAGTCCGTTTGAGTGTGGATGAATATGGGCGAGAATCATTAGCATTTTATATTTTTCTAACTATTTTTACTTTAGCAGAGTGATATTTTACCTGTTTTACCTCAGTCGCATAAAAACATTTACGTAACAACCATTACAATTCCTGTGTTCTGTAATATTAATGGTGTAAATACAAATAGAAAAAGTATTTGCAATGGATGTAACTGTGCCTTTTGTCATCTCTAATGCAGTACACGTCGCAGGTACCTACCAGGTGAAAACCGCAGCTCATCTGCGAAGAGCCTGACACTGCACATAGTTTCAAACGAGAGGTGCTCCGCCCTAATTTAAGTGCATACGGTTTGCCCATTTTAAGTACTCTCCTCTGCAGGAAATTATGTGGTTAAACATATACATTTTCTTTTATGCGGAAGAGAGCGTCAGGACGATATTAGTTGTTTGTGGATCGACTACAATCACGACTTTCGCATGGACACGATTTTCAATTTAATTCGATTTTCCCCCAATATACCGACCATTGATGGTACAGTAAACAATCTATTGTGAAACTACACGAGGTATATTGTGATAAGTGGGACGGTTTGCGCGTCAGTGTGTCTTGGAAGCACCCACTCTCTGATTTCTCCTTGGACAATGATGAAGTCTATACTCCCGGGACGCCAAACTACGGCTTTATGGACCTGCTGGCCAAAACTGGTTTCTTGCCACCAAATGTCACGAGAAGGCAAAATGAAAATACTTTTCGTGTCTGCTCCGACATCAGCCTATTCATCGCACATTGATAAAAAATTCAAAGCCAGAAGTAAGTAAACAATTCTTTATCTCGTACAGACCTGTATAAATTTTGTTACCTAATTACTATGCACATGACAAGAACGAACAAGTACGTAGTAGTTCCGAGCGCCGAGAACAGAGCACAACATACAGGTAGTATACAGAACGCAGAATATGGTTAACTCTCTGTGATCCAGGGATATTTAGTACTCATAGTCGAAAAGACTACAAACAAAAAGTTTCCGAGTCGCAGCCTTTGCTTGGCATTCTTTGTAAGTGGTACTAAATGCTAGTAAATGTATTTTTTGTTGTGTTCATCTATTGTTCTGAAGTGATTTGTGGTAATATTCAGTTGCAGAAATTCTAATGGTGAGTTACAATGACAAATATCTTAAGTCTATCCAGTATGTAGTGTTGTGTCTAGGAATCCTGCATACTCGGTTCGCTGGACAAACAATCAAACAACTCGTATTAATGAGTTTTATTACAAAATGAGAATTGCAAATACTTAACTTTGGTAACCAAACAGATGCTTTGCAAGCAAAGGGCGACATACGAAATAATGTCTTTGAAGTGACTGCTGACCTCTAACTGACAAAAGTCTTTCCTAAAGTGCTATCGAAGTGCCTAACATTAAAGCTGCTATCCAAGTGGGCCGCCGCCACTCGGGCGCGGCGCTTATGTCCTCTTTACTTAGGGGCCGCTGCTGTCGCGTTGTTGTCCTGGAAAGCAGGTCGGTCAGCGTGCGATTGGCTGATGCGACTGGCTGACCCTCTTCTCACAGCCTTCTCTTCATTGTCGTTCCCGACTGGTGCGACATCGCTTGACTTTATGCCGTAACATTCCATCCCCCTCCCCTCAAAGCCACAGGTCGTCATCGTATACAGCGCACGACAACTGTGGAGAGGGGGGAGGGGAGGGCGCTCTTATGGTCCGGAAGCTGTGGCTGCAGGGGACGTCAGATTTCCGGTCGTATCCCGCCATCCGGCCCTCAATCTGGCGGAAACATTCCCCAGAAACGCCCACTGGGTACGCGTCCACCTCCTGATGCCCATAACGAGATGTAGAAGGCGTCGTCTGCTGCGGCGTCGGGGGGTCCAGCTCCACCGCTAGGACGAGAGGAAGCGGTGGCGGCGAAGTCTCCATGGCGTCGTCCCGCGGTGTCTGATGACATCCTCTGGCGGCTGCTGTGGCTGCGCTGTCCTCGGGATCCGTGAATCTGGGCGAAGAAATACAGAAGGATCACAGTGTACATGACAGTGGCGAATTTTATTGTGATGTCGGCGCTGCAATCCCTCTGGGCCTGAAATGAGGAACATGCAAGCCTCAAGTTGACGAAGGATCTCTCCCCGCGCGCACCGTCTGCTGTCGCTAAAATCTCTGAAAAACACATTATTACGCGGCGCAAAGCGATACTTGCGACTTTCCTTCGGCGACGGATGCTGAGGAGGGTGGAGCAGGTGGAGAGCGTCCGACGGCGGCGGCAGTGAAGCAATTCCGCCGGCGATGGTCCGTCTCGTGGATGCGAACAATAGGAGGCGAGAAACAGTTGCAATGCTTGATCCCTGGTGTGTGAGGTGCGAAGTTTGGCTATCTGCTGATTGAAGGTTCTGTCAAAACGTTCCGCTTCACCGTTGGACAGTGGATGGAACGGTGCACTAATTAGATGCCGTAGCAGAAGTTCTAAAGGTGAGTTACAATGACAAATATCTTATATCTATACAGTATGTATTGTTGTGTGTATTCCATTTCGTACACAGAACGTTTCAGATTCATTTGACGCGAACTGAGAGTCGTTGTCCGACATCATGACTTAAGGAAAACCTTCGAGGCAAAAAATAGAGGACAATGCGTGAACTGTGCTACGTGACGTTTCGAGTCCACTGGCACAGTGAAAGGAAACTTGCTGTAAGAAGGCTACCACAGTAAACCAGCGAATGTTCCAAAAACAACCACAAAGTCTTTATGCACACGTTGCCATGGTGATTGCGACTTAAGCCAAGCAGAATATTTTTTTGGCGGAGGGGACTGCTTTTCCACACATGCGGGACACTGTGAAGCCATCTGTTCTATTTGGATGTCCATATCCTGCCAAATACAGTGTCGATGTGCTAACTCTTTTTACGAACAATCCCCTAGTGCCCGCGATGAAGTAACTGCAACACTTATTTTTGCAAACCTTTGGGATAAACTGTCCACTGTCATTTTTAACAAGAATCACATTTTGATGTATAATGAGGCTATGCCGACGTGCAAAGTATCGGTGCACTACAGAGCTCTTTATGCTATGCACTGAGCGAGACCAAGATGTGCGTATGTACCTTAGCAAAATGTTCAATTCTGAATCAGCTTTCGTGGCCTGTGCAGTTTTCCTATAGTTCAGAGGAAAGGACTGAAGCAATTCAGGATCCTGAACTGCAGAAGCCTCGAAGTCTGTATCATGGCCAATCGGAAGATGTGGAAGTGCGTTGCATTACCATGTCGATATATCGGACGATACAAAATCTCTTACTGGTACTGAGACAACAGCAAAGCGCATCTTTGCAATTTTTGGCAAGTTCGTACAGGAACCGGCTTCATCGGATGAAAAAAGGACAGCAATGGCTTGTGATCCGTTACTAAGTAGAATTCTCTGCCAAACAGTGGTGGAATTTGGTGACACCATGCACAATAGTCAGTGTCTCTTTCTCTATTTGTGAATAGTTACACTAAGCTTTGGACAACAGTTCTGTTGCGAAAGCAAAAGGCCTGTCATCACCAAGCACTGCAGCGATTCAGTAAGAGGAAGCGTCAACTTGCAACACAACTGGTTTGTCAGGATCTAAGCGTCGATCACTGAGCAATGGATCACTGAGCAATGCAACTTTAAATATTTGATGAGCTTCTTGGCACTCATCTCTCCGAACAAAGGGGACATTCTTGGGACACAAGAGCTGCAATGGAGCTGCGACTTGTGCAGCATTCGGTATGAACCGAATATAATAGTTCATTTTCCCTAAAATGACAGCAATTCTGTGACATTACGAGGAACTGGCAGGTCGCGTATGGCTAACAAATGTGACATGACGAGGTTTAAAAAAAAATCACCCTTGTCCAGTCTACACTTTAATCTTGCATCAGATAACACACGAAACAAAGGACTCAAATTTGCAACGTGTGCTTCAGATGTACGACCTGCTACAACAATATCGTTGAAATAGTTTGAACAGTTTGGTGCTTGACCAGTCAGCTGTTCCAAATACCATTGGAAAATGGCCGGTGCGGAAGCACTGCCAAAAGGCAAACGCAAATATTTAAACAAGCTCAAATGAGTGTTCACAAGACATACGGTTTGAGATTCTTCATCTAGTGGTATTTGACCATATGCGTCGCGCAAATCCGTTTTTGAAAAGTAGTGACCAGCACCTAATCTGTCCATGAGATCCTATGCGCGTGGCAATGGATAAGCATCAATCACAGTTTGTCGGTTGACTGTAAAATCAACAAAGAGGCGAATGCGACCTGAAGGTTTGGGGAGCAAAACCAGTGGATTTGCCCATTGATTAGCTTGCATGGGCGTAATGACTCCGCTACCTTGAAATTAGTTCAATAGTCACTTTGTCCTGTAATGCAATGGAAACAGTTCTGGCCCGGCAAAATTTCGGCTAGGCATTGTCCTTAGAACAAATATGTGCAGCAAAGTTTTTAGCCTTTCCTAAACCTACAGAAAAGAGTTCAGGAAATTCTTTCAGCAAGCGAGCTACACTGTCTATGGCATTGAATGCACTCACTGACAACACATTGTCCTGAGGTTTAAAGCCAAACAAATCAAACTAATCTGGGCCAAATATGTTCTCGCAATCGCATGATTGCAGCACAGTGAAAGTCACAGCATTACATGGTAGGCAAAGTACATTTCCTGAGAACTGGAATGTGTTGTCCGTTATAAGCCGTCAGATATGTGCTAGTTTCAGACAGGCGTGGGGAGCGTAACCGTTCATATGTGTTACGATTCAGCAATGTAACAGAGGCACCAGCACCCAGCAGAATTGTCACATGTTTTTCACTAAGATGCAAATGAACAAAACGTTTTTTGGTCTGGCGTAGCACTGAATAAACTGTTTTCTTGATAGTTTTGCTAATGGTTCAAATGGTTCAAATGGCTCTGAGCACTATGAGACTTAACATCTATGGTCATCAGTCCCCTAGAACTTAGAACTACTTAAACCAAACTAACCTAAGGACATCACACACATCCATGCCCGAAGCAGGATTCGAACCTGCGACCGTAGCAGTCGCTCGGTTCCGGACTGTGCGCCTAGAACCGCGAGACCACCGCGGCCGGCTTTTGCTAATGCCTGCAGCAGGCTTGTAATACACTACATTGATTACATGGGCCTTGTGAATAGATTTTTGTGGGTAGGTAGAATTCTTATGTTTGTTCTGCTGCGAACATACAGATAATATGTGACTTTCCTTGCCACTTGCGTAACTCTGTGCTTGTCTGGACGGGCTATCTTGGCATTTGTGCCATGAATAGCACTGAGGGCATGACTTCATTCAATTCACTGTTTTAGGCGCATGTTTAGAGAACTGTTTATGCGGCTTTGCGTGCATGTGTTGTTGCTGCCTACTGGACCGGTCGTGAGCAAGGGACGATTCAGCACGACGAATTGATGGCTGCTCAAACTTATCGACCGCTACGGCGCCTGAATCATACTGATCTATAGTTTGCACTACTTTATGAAATGATAGATCTGACTCTTTCAAAATCTGTTCTCTAAGTTTGACATCAGGTACATTGTACATGATCTCATCACGCAACATAACATCTGAATACAAAGCACCACAAGCACATCTGAATTTGCATTCCCTCATCATGCCCTGAAAAACTTTTACATATTATTTAGTAGAGAATCGACAACCTAATCACAGGAAAGTTCATTCAGAATGGCTCTGTATGAAAATCACTGGCTGTGCTGTGTGCAGTCTGTGGCTGGGTGGCATTATTGTAATATTCGCTATTGTAGTGTTGGGCTGTTAAGAGCCAACAACCAAATACTACAATAGCGAATATTACAACAATGCCACCCAGCCACAGACTGCACATAACACAGCCAGTGATTTTCATATAGCGCTACGTGGCGTTAACAACATAAAAACCTAAACAGCCCACTTACAATGTTACCTTAATTGAAAACGTCATTACGATTTCTCCATTGGCAAAAGATTCTTGAACAGTTCCCCATTCGGATCTCCGGGAGGTAACTTCCAAGGAGGAGGTGGCCAAGAGAAAAAGATTGAATAACCATCGAAAAGATAATATTCTATTAAGAGGGGTGTGTAATATCAGAAGTTTGAACGTGACAGGGAAGCTAGAAAATCTGAAAACGCAGATGCAAAAGCTCAATCTATATATAATGGGGTCAGTGAAATGGAATGAAGACAGTGGCTTGTGGTCAGGTGACTATAGAGTGATATAAATAGAAGCATAAAATGGTGTAACGGAAGTAGCATTTTCGCTGTGAGCTGGAAGGTAGAGCAGAGAGCGTGTTACTGTGAACATTGCAGTGACAGGGTTGTTCTCATCAGAATCGACAGCAAATAAACACCGACAACAATAGTTCAGGTATACATGCCGATGTCTCAAGCTCAAGATGAAGAGAAATAGGGAATATGAGAATAGTAAGCGGGTAATCCAGTACGTAAAGGGAGATGAAAATCTAATAGTAATATGGGACTGAATTGCGATAGTAGGGGAAGAGGTAGAAGAACGGGTTACAGGAGAATATGGCTTTGGTACTAGAAATGAGGAGGAAGAGTAATTCAGTTCTCCAATAACTTTCAGCTAGTAACAGCGAATATTCTGTTGAAGAATCACAAGAGGAGGTGGGATACCTGGAAAACGGCTGGAAAATACGGGAAGATTTCATTTAGATTACATCATCGTCAGAGATTCCGAAATCATATACTGGATTGTAAGTCTTATCGAGGAGCAGATATAGACTCATGTCACAATTTAGTAGTGATGAAGAGTAAGCTGAAATTTAACAGATTAATCTGGAAGAATGAACACTCAAAGAGGTGGAATACAGGAGTACTAAGAAATGAAGAGATACGCTTCAATTTCTCTAAGGCTATAGATATGGCAATAACGAACACCTCAGTAGGGAGTTGACTCTAAGACGAATGGACATCTCTAAAACGGGCAATAACAGAATTTCTAAAGAAATACACAGGTACAAAAGCGGGAACTGTTATGAAACCATGGCTAAAAGAAGAAATACTTTACTTGAGCGAGTAAAGAAGAAAGTACAAAAAAGGTTCAGGGAAATTCAAGAATACAGAAATAGAGGTCACGTAGGAATGAAATAAACAGAAAGTGCAGCGCAGGTAAGATGAAACTGCTGCATGAAAAATGTGAAGAAATCGAAAAAGAAATGACAGTCGGAAGGACTTATTCAACATAAAAAAAGTCAACAAGACCTTCAGCCATATTAAAAGGGAGGGTGGTAACATTAAGAGTGTACATCGGAATTCCACTATTAAATGGAGAGGAGAGAGCCGAATGGTGGAGAGAGTAGGTTGAAGGCCTCTATGAGAGGAAAGATTTGTTTGATGACGTAGTAGTACAAGTTACATGCCTTTATATACAAGAGATAGGTGATCCAGTATTATAATCAGAATTTAGAAAAGATCTGCAAACTTTAATGTCAAATAAGGCAGAAGGCATAAATATCATTCCATCAGAATTTCAAAAATCATTGGAAGAACTGGCAACAAAACGACCATTCACGTTGGTGTGGAGAATTTATCAATCTTAATTCTGAAAACAGCGAGAGCAGACAAGTGTGACAATTATCGCACAATCAGCTTAACAGTTCATGCATCCTAGTTGCTGACGAGAATAACACACAGAAGAACGGAAGTTATAGGGTCTGTCTACCTAAAAAAGCGTTCGACAATGTGAAATGGTGAAAGATGTTCAAAATTCTGAGGAAGGTAGGATAAGCTAGAGGGAGAGGTGGGTGATATTCAACATGTACAAGAGCGAAAAGGGAATAACAAGAGTGGAAGCCCAGGAAGGAAGTGCTCTATTAAAAAGAGTGTAAGACATGGATGTAGTCCTTCGCCCCTACTCTATAGTCTCTACATGGAAGAAATAATGAAGAAAGAAAGATTCAAAAGTGGAATTAAAATTGAAGGTGAAAGGATATCAATAATAAGATTCGCGTGTGACATTGCTGTCATCAGTGAAAGTGAAGAACAATTACAGAGTCTGTTGAATGGAATGATCACTCTAATGAATATGGGTTGACAGTAAATCGAAGAGAGACGGAAGTAATGAGAAGGAGAAGAAATGAGAACAGCGAGAAACTTAACTTCAGGTCTGACAGTCACGAAGTAGGTGAAGTTAAGGAATTCTGCTACCTAGGCAGCAAAATAACCAATGACGGGCGGAGCGAAGGGGACATCAAATTCCAACTAGCACTGCCAGAAGGGAATTCCTGTCCAAGGAAAGTCCACTAGTATCAAACGTAGACATTAATTTGAGTACGAAATTTTTGAGACTATAAGTTTGGAGCACAACATTTTATGGTAGTTGGTAAGCTAGTGCGTGAGATTTCTATGAGGGGTAGGACTAGCTCCAAGTAAGGATTGTTCAGCCCCAATTAAGGGCTGAACATCATTCGTGGCCGGCTGGTGTGGCCGTGCGGTTCTAGGCGCTACAGTCTGGAAACGCGAGACCGCTACGGTCGCAGGTTCGAATCCTGCCTCGGGCATGGATGTGTGTGATGTCCTTGGGTTAGTTAGGTTTAAGTTCTAGGGGACTGATGACCACAGCAGTTGAGTCACATAGTGCTCAGAACCATTTGAGCCATCATTCGTGACCTAAATATTTACTGAACGATGTATACCATAAGACCAATGAAACCAATTAGGTAAAATTTAATTTTAAGCTTTCAACAATTAATTACAAAACATAAAGAACAATAAGTCTCACAGTCATTATATTATACATCAAAAATGTGCACATCCCCGAACATGTGCTGCGGTGTTTACTTTGCACTCAAGTACGACTTCAACACATTGTCATGCTGCCCCACATTGGACCGTTAAAAACATAGGGAACGCAAAATGTTGCGTATGGTTATGGAAATATCTGTTGTAAGACAAGAAATGAGCTTTGCCCTTAACCATGACAGCTACGGAAGCAGATACGTACGTCACATCACAGAGGCAAAGAAATTTGTTGCAGTTCTTTGAGAATTAACGGTTCTCACTAGGTTTGAATTCCTTCAGTGAGATACCATGTAATTATTAGGACACAATTTTTTCCTTTTTTTTGTACGAGCTTGTGTGTCCAAAATAATGCAAAAATATAATACAGTATCCATGGTTCAAATTGACAGCGACAAGACGACTTGCTAAGACAACTAAGACGATGACCTTAAAATATACATTCAGTTCTCCAATGGACACACCCACACACATTCCAAAGAGTGCATAAATTTTTTTACAAGATAAAGAGAGTACAAAGTTGCGACAAGGAAACTTTTTTTATATTTTATTTCTTTATTTTTTGATTGACACCTCCCGTATAATCGAGACAATCCTGCGCATGGCGCTAGTAACTGCTAGTATCACCTGGCAAGGAAAAGTATCTTTACGTTTAACAAGTTATCACATCTTAAGTGATCTTTAACTTCTCAATCGTGGTACTGAATACAAGAAGGCTGTGTAAGTGATTACACACCCACATGCCAATAAAGGGGCAGAAAACAAGCCCTCCAGTGTTAATAGCAAAAACAGTCGGGGTCTTACTACTGAACACCTGAACACACCCAAAGTCTGGGCTTTGAGGTACGACGTTTCGCCCACAAACCGCTTTTCAGTTTCAAAACAACGCCCAGTGTCGTGACGGGAGCAAGGGGCCGCCACATGGGACGGAAAATCAACAAGGTTTGAATTTACGCACACGGTTGGTAAACGAACTACGACTGCATTAGCAGATAGTATCTTACTACGGATCAAGAAATTGGAACGAATCCTTTTCTGCCACAATTAACTATTTAGCTAACAACCAATAAAGGGGATAACGTAAATCAGAATCCAGAAGACTATCATATACAAAAAGGTAAAAATACAGTATTGGTTAATTGCAGAAAATCACAAATTTACGCTGGAACAAGAAGGTACTGGTGCAAACACGTGCAGACCTCTAGAGCCCCCGCTCGACGTGCCCACGGCCGCGTTAAGCAAGTAGGAAGACTGAGTTCGTATTTTTAGAGTTCTAATAGCCATGAAGGCGGGTAAGGCGCGTAAGCAAACGACGACGCACTGCGCCGCCGCCTGGCGTCGTCAGACTCACTCCTCATACTGGAGCTTGCTTACGTCAAAACGGCACGCCCTCTATTAGAGGCAAAGATGGCATACGAAAGACGTTCCGTGACCTAGAGACACGGTACAGCTCAGTAGTGAAACATGGACTGAGGGAAAGCCGGAACAGAAAAGAATCGAGGCATTTAACATGTGGTGCTAAAGACGAATGTTGAAAATCAGGTAGACTGATAGGCTAAGGAACGAGGAGGTTCCTCGCAGAATCGGAGGGGAAAGGATTATATGGAAAACACTGCCAAAAAGGAGAGATGGAATGATAGGATTTGTATCAAGACATCTGGGAATAACTTCCATGGTACTAGAGGCAACTATAGAGGGTAAAAGCTGTAGAGGTAGACAGATATTGGACATATCCACCACGATGGATTGATGGATAAGCCATAAGGGTGTAAATACCTCACATCGTTCTAGTTGGGTCCATCTCACTTTTCTATTTTAAATAATGAAAGTGGATTCCGGGTATGTGTCACCCTCAATAAACAACTTAGGTTGTATTTCGACGCCGTGTAGCAACACCAATGATTGCAGTAACATGTTCACAGAAGTCTGGTAATAATGTGACTATTGTCTGTAAATTTGTCGTTTGTCCGGTGGAGAGCCCATTAAACATTTGTGAAAGATAAATGGAAACATTGATCCTAAACGGAATCGTAAAAAGTTTACTTAGTTACGTGTGCTGCATTTTAAAGATATACCCTTGTAAAATAACAGGGTTCCTTCGAAAATAAAAACTCTGTAGAAAAATGCGTAATCTGAAATTCAACCTAAGTTTATATCTTCATTCATAAAAAAGATGTGGTACTGAGAAATAGGATGAATGTTTCTGGAACACCCTACACAAAGTATTCTTTTATGACATCTCTTAATTTTTACTTTATTTTAGTTATTTATTTGTCAGTTGTTTCAAGTGAGGCATCGTAAACAAAGTTAACAGCTACTCGGCTTTATGGTTGTCTACTGCTGCAGCTGTACAACATATCTTTTATTTCGCAATCTTTCACTAAAATTAAGGTTTTACTACAGATAGTTGTATCTTAATCTAAAAGAAGTTTTCTATTAAATTTTCTTGTTTAAATTAGTTCATAAATGTCAGAAATAGAAACCTCAACGTAATTTAACGTGCTCACATTAACGCTTTTAAACAGTTAAATCGATGGGCCGTCTAATTTCAATACAAAATTGTTATAAATTCAACTATCGTTTTTACAATATTCTATGATAATATAGCAATTTGTATTTCCTTGAGATTTAAAAGATGCAAAACAGTTCAAATTCAATGGCCGTATTACTTGTTATAGTACGAATTACATAAACATGTATGCAACTCAGCTGTGCACGTTACTGCCGATTTAGCAAAGAGAATGAGGCGCCTTGAATACCTACACAGTGTGTCCCAGTGCTGTTAGGACTGTGCCTATGAAAAATAAAAGTCATAGATTATGTTCACAAAATCACTGTATCTTTTTAAAAATAATCATCAAAAACCGTTGTAAAAACATTTTAAATCAGACACTATGGTACTTTTTTGGAATGGCATTTAGTACTACAGTACAATTTTCATGGATGTCCTCAGTTGTGTAACAATCACGTCCTTTCACTGCTAGCTTCATTTCGGCGAACAACCAGAAGTCGGCTGTGACCAAATTCGAAGGATATGGCAGGTGATTGCTGAGCAAAAACTCGCAACACGGTTTTCACTTGTCTTGGAGGAGCCACTATGAACATGCCTCTCGATATTCCGGTCGAATTCGATGGATTCTTGCCCACAAACGATGGAGGACTCAGCAACGTGATGCTGCTTGGCTGCTCTGTCGCTATTTTCCGACAAGTGTTAGGCACGTACTGCCACATTCACGGCCAAGGCTCCTGCTGCAGTGGAACTAACACTTTTACCTTCAACACGACTGTTGCCGAAACTTCAAGGTTCATAATGGCTCAACTAACTACGACATAGCAGTGCAGTTTGGAATTTCACGCAAATGGTCCTAATGGAAGCGGGACATTCTATAGAACAAAGTGGTAATCATAAAAAAGTACAACTGATTTTTGTAAGCATCACTGGAAGAAGCACCACAAATTAAAGCAATCTTGACCGCATATAAACATTTATTCCAATGATGGCCAGTTTCAGTGTATCTGTAGACCACCTTCAGACCGTTCTCCAATGATGACAGGCGGCGGTGGTGAGTGGAAAAGGTACAGTCTGGTGAGAGACGAATATCAACTGCCAACGGAGTCTGCCAAAGTCGCTGACATTTTTCATTCAACAGAGGTACCTGCTCCGTTCATCATCGCAGCCTGCCACCATTGGAGAATGTCCTGAACATGGCCTACAAATAGACTGAACCCCATTTTAATAACTGTTTTATGCAGTCAGTACCTTTTTAATTTGTACCTTTTAAAAGAGTAAGGTATTTATCTGTCGCAATGCCGTCACTCTGCTTGGTGAATCAACTTGACGCAGTTGGTATTCTATAAAATACTTTTGGTAACAAGAATGCTTATGTTACTGCATATTTGTACCACAGTTTTTCCATACATTAAAAGTAATCTTCGTGATTCTGTAGCATGTTTGTTTGGTCGTAATACAGGACAAAAGCACTGCCTAACAAAAAAAAGTGCAACACCCAGAATACATGGTAGATTGTGAGTGTAACTTCGTGTACATACACATCATCGGCGGATGGGTCAATGATTAGAGTTCAAAAATTCTCTAACACACACAATGGCAACCAGAATTCATCAGTGTTGTTCATGTTTAGCGTGGTTACAAGGTGTGGTACAGTCTGTAAGGGATATGAATAGCATCAGATGCTGAATAGCTTGAAAGGGGCATTATTGTGGGCCTTTAACTGGCTGGCTGGTAGATTCGTGTTATATCGACATAAGTGGGACGTTCATATGCGACAGTGACCCGATGCTGGACCGCATAGGAATGTGAGGACTCGTATACTCGTCATCAGTGTTCCGGTCGACCGTACCTGACCACAGGAAAGGAGGATCGCCATAATGTGGACAAAATACACACCTGGAAATGGGAAAAAGAACACATTGACACCGGTGTGTCAGACCCACCATACTTGCTCCGGACACTGCGAGAGGGCTGTACAAGCAATGATCACACGCACGGCACAGCGGACACACCAGGAACCGCGGTGTTGGCCGTCGAATGGCGCTAGCTGCGCAGCATTTGTGCACCGCCGCCGTCAGTGTCAGCCAGTTTGCCGTGGCATACGGAGCTCCATCGCAGTCTTTAACACTGGTAGCATGCCGCGACAGCGTGGACGTGAACGGTATGTGCAGTTGACGGACTTTGAGCGAGGGCGTATAGTGGGCATGCGGGAGGCCGGGTGGACGTACCGCCGAATTGCTCAACACGTGGGGCGTGCGGTCTCCACAGTACATCGATGTTGTCGAAAGTGGTCGGCGGAAGGTGCACGTGCCCGTCGACCTGGGACCGGACCGCAGCGACGCACGGATGCACGCCAAGACCGTAGGATTCTACGCAGTGCCGTAGGGGACCGCACCGCCACTTCCCAGCAAATTAGGGACACTGTTGCTCCTGGGGTATCGGCGAGGACCATTCGCAACCGTCTCCATGAAGCTGGGCTACGGTCCCGCACACCGTTAGGCCGTCTTCCGCTCACGCCCCAACATCGCGCAGCCCGCCTCCAGTGGTGTTGCGACAGGCGTGAATGGAGGGACGAATGGAGACATGTCGTCTTCAGCGATGAGAGTCGCTTCTGCCTTGGTGTCAATGATGGTCGTATGCGTGTTTGGCGCCGTGCAGGTGAGCGCCACAATCAGGACTGCATACGACCGAGGCACACAGGGCCAACACCCGTCATCATGGTGTGGGGAGCGATCTCCTACACTGGCCGTACACCACTCGTGATCGTCGAGGGGACACTGAATAGTGCACGGTACATCCAAACCGTCATCGAACCCATCGTTCCACCATTCCTAGACCGGCAAGGGAACTTGCTGTTCCAACAGGACAATGCACGTCCGCATGTATCCCGTGCCACCCAACGTGCTCTAGAAGGTGTAAGTCAACTACCCTGGCCAGCAAGATCTCCGGATCTGTCCCCCATTGAGCATGTTTGGGACTGGATGTAGCGTCGTCTCACGCGGTCTGCACGTCCAGCACGAACGCTGGTCCAACTGAGGCGCCAGGTGGAAATGGCATGGCAAGCCGTTCCACAGGACTACATCCAGCATCTCTACGATCGTCTCCATGGGGGAATAGCAGCCTGCATTGCTGCGAAAGGTGGATATACACTGTACTAGTGCCGACATTGTGCTTGCTCTGTTGCCTGTGTCTATGTGCCTGTGGTTCTGTCAGTGTGATCATGTGATGTATCTGACCCCAGGAATGTGTCAATAAAGTTTCCCCTTCCTGGGACAATGAATTCACGGTGTTCTTATTTCAATTTCCAGGAGTGTATTTCTGCACCTCCCTCCGGAGAACAAGTAACGGAATCCCCGCAACATTATGTGGCATCCCACGTCATTAGTCGAAGACTATCAGAGACCATGCGTAGGCTGCTGTTAACGCCATAGCACAGACGGCTGGTTGGGAGTGGTCCGTGACTGGGAGACATGGACTGCTGATGAAGAGTCGCACTACGAGTATGTTCCGCTATGAACCGCGGCTCTACACTACGCTGAATGACCATTGCCGATCTGTATAGCGGCAACTTGGGCAGAGGTTCAGTTCTTTTACAGTATTTTGCAGACGGACCGTGGTGTTTCTCCAGGCATCATAATGTGGGAACATATCGGTTATGACCTCAGGTCACGGTTGGTAGGGAATGAGGGAACTCGAACGGTACAACGGTACGTCACGGAAAAAGTGCGTCCTCATTTCTCACGCTATAATATTGTGGTGTCATTTTTCAGCAGTACAACACTAATCCACATATGATACATGTATCTATTTGCTGTTTACGTGATGCTCAGGTAAGCCTGTGGCGTAGGAGCCAGTAAGTACCTCCGATAGAACATGTCTGTGGCCAGATCGGGTATCAACTTCCTGTGCAAGTTATCCTGGATGTCAAGGAACATTTACAACAGTTGCAGGCCAGATTGCTTCAGGAGAGCATAAAACGAGTTCATGAGACCATTCACAACCAAATCATTGCATGCATCCAGGCCAGACGGGGTGCAACGTCGTACTGATAAGTGAACGCACACTGCCAAGTTATTTGTCAATTTGACAAGGTGTTTGAAACCATTGCAGCAACTTCACACACCCTCTCGGCCCTTTAACTTTCACTTTCCTTCTTTCTCACCTTCTGCGTGCTACTCTTTCTTTTGTCAGGCAGCGTGTAATATCTGCATAAAATACATTCCCTCACCCGAAAACCGATTAAATGTGTTATTTATGCGTCAAAATTTTGAATGTTGCTGTGTTCCGACGATATTTATAGTGCCTCCTTCTGTGTCCAGTTATAACTTTTCTTCCTATGGTAATGATCAAGATGGTGGAATGGTAGAAGAACAGAACTCACATTCTGCATGAGCGAGGTGCAGATCCCTGATCAACAGCACATATGTACACATTTTACGTGATTTAACAGATTCGAATGCCGGGATACTTCTTTGAAGAACGACTCGGTCGATATCCCTTCACGTCTTTGTCCTATTCGAGTCTGAATGGCATTTGTACCGACGTTGTCGTTGGCTGGATGTTAAATTCAAAACTTCTTTTGTTCGCAAGGATAATCCACTTTCCTCTGAGGACGGAACGAGTCTTCTGCAATCACAAACCTACCGAGTTGGAACGTAATTTCGTTTGCAGTCGGGCACTTCGGTATTTCCTCTATTCTCTTCACCGTTGCTCTGAAACTCGCAACTCTAGTTTACACGTCGAGTGAGCGCAGTGGCGACAAGGTTAAGCTTCAGAGCCCTCTCCAATCCGGCATTCGCCAGTTATGTTTCCACGACTACCAGTCGCAGCAGGGAGCAAATTTTCATTTCTTTCCAAAAGAATGTTCTATTCTAACGTCACAGTGAGTGTATCTCAACATCTGAAGTATTAGTGCGGCATTTTAAACGTCATGGAAAAAGTATTTCCGTCACTGGGTCCCTTCTTATAGTAACGTATGTAACCAAATCTTACGGCCTCTTTAGTCAGATACGCTTTAAATACGATCTCAGTCAACCTTTCCGAAATAGTTTCGTGATAAAAGTCCTGAATTCGTCTCTTCATGTCTCACATATATTAATTTTTATTACAGTGGTCTTCAGTCGGAAGGTGCAACTCTACAAGCTAGTTTAGCCTGCCTTTCCATTATTCGATCTAGTCATATATTCAACATTCTTTTGTAGCACCACATTTTAAAATCTGCCAAATTTTCTTAATATGACACAGTTACCAGCCATCATCCCCGTTCTCTGTTTCACATTCAGCTTGGCCGTATTACACCATCCTCTGTACCAACTGTTTCCTTGTGCTAGTACCAATGCAGAGGACTCTAACGTTGTGTTATCCTTTTTAATTTTAATACACTTCTTTTAGATTTATTTTAAGTACTTAAAAACTATATAGTTTTCCTTATTTCCATTAAAATCTTTTCCTGAAGTTATGGTTTTTATTTTGGGATTTATGAATTTGACATGGTCTTTTCTTTTCTCTTAGAGTATACTCACAATATTTTCACGTTTTATTTTCGCAAAAAATTCACAAAAGAGAATTTTGTAACCACTGAGTCAAATTCTTTATTGATATTAATAGCTGTCCCGATTACAGGTCTACTTTTTTAAACTCTCAACGAATTATCTGTTATATGTAGATATATTACTATCCTGAATGTGAAACCACCAATGCGCTAAACAAACTGTGAGCTCAGAATATCCTTAGAATATATAATTTTGTAGAATAAACGCGTCACCCTGCTGTGTGATCTTTCACAGCAATTTCCGTGCAGAGCAGAGGGCAGCTCACATCTCCTCGTGATCGTTACGAATTTTTGAATGTCGGGTAATGAAAGCAGACAATCTTTGATTTAGCCTTCATAAGACGGCAAATTTAATACGCGATCAGCAATACTGACCCTACGACTTCTAATAGAAGATAGGTTAAGCAAAGATAAACCTACGTTTATAGCATTTGCAGACTTTTGACAGCGTTGACTGGAATACTCTCTTTCAAATTCTGAAAGTGATAGGGGTAAAACACAGGGAGCTAAGGGCTGTTTACTATTTGTGCAAAAACCAGATGGCAGTTATAGGAGTCGAGAGACACTAAAGGGAAGGTAATGAGACAAGGTAGTGGCCTATCCCCGGTATTAATCAATCTGTATAATGAGCGAGCAGTAAAGGAAACAAAAGAACAATTTGGAGTAGGAATTAAAGTCCAGGGAGAAGAAATAAAAACTTTCAGGTTCGCCGATGACATTGTAATTCTGTCACAGACGGCAAAGGAGTTGGAAGAGCAGTTGAACTGAATGGACAATGTCTTGAAAAGAGGATATATGATGAACATCAGCAAAAGAAAAGCGAGGGTGCTGGAATGCAGTCGAATTAAATCCGGCAATGCTGAGGGAATTAGATACGGAAATAATACACTTAAAGTAGTGGGTTTGTTTCTCCTCAAAATCGAAATAAACTATTTAAATAATGAAATTTATTTGTCCATTCAATAGTACGTTCTCAAATTGAGCATGATGATCAGTTTAACGATATGAGTTAACAGCAACAAAATAATGTATGTAATATACCGAATTACGGCAGCTGTTGTGTAGTATGAACGAGGTGGCACACGGGAAGAGAGTATTTGTCGCCCAGGAATGACTTGTGGTACACTCTGTATGTTTTTGTTCCTTTTTTCCACTTTTGTCAGTGGTCTGACAGGTTTGACCCGACTCGCCCCGAATTCTTCTCCTGCGCTATCCTATTCATTTAACAGGAGCACTTGCAACCTATGTCCTCAGCTTCGCTGGATGTATTCAAATCTGTCCTCTTCTACAGTGCTCACCCTCAAAAAGTTCCTTCATCTGCATCGAGGTTATTCGCCGATATCTTATCACACGTAGTATCATCCTGACCATGTCATCAATGATTTCCATATATTACTCTTTTGGCCTATTCTGTAGAGGAGAACCTCGTTCCTTATCTTATCAGTCCACCTAATTAAACATTCCTCTGTAGAACCAAATCTCAGACGCCTCGAGCCTCTTCTGTTCCGGTTTTCCTGCTGTCCATGACTCACTACCATACAATGCTGAGATCCAAACATACATAGTCAGAAATTACTTCCTCGAATTAAAGCCTATATTTGAACCGGTAGACTTCTCTTGGCAATAAATGCCTTCGTTGCCTGTGCTAGCTTGTTTTTATGTTTTCCCTGCTTTGGCCCTCATCGATTATTTTTGTTCCAAGGCAGCAGACCTCTTTAACTTGGTCTTGTTCGTGTCCACCAGTTTTATTGTTAAGTTTCTCGCTAATTTTTGCTAAATACAGTTATTTTCGTCTTTCATCTGTTTACTCTCAGTCCATATTGTTTACTCACTAGGCTCATTCTATTCACCTGATTCTACAATTTTGTTCACTTTCACTGAGAATAGCACTATCATTTGAATACTTATTTCCATCATTGCTTCTTCTGTACCAGGTAAACATTAATAAAGCCGACAAACTGCAGGTAGAGACTCATGATTGGAAATAGACGGAAAAAGATCCTAAGACCATGTATCCGGAAATGCATCGGTGTTACGGTAGACGGTTTTGACGAAAGTTCCTCTGACCACGCGTCATGGGTTTCTTGTGTGCAGTGGGCTTTGTGACTGTCTCAGCAGAATTGTCCGGTATTCGTGTCGGGAACAAAAAGAGATGGTGTTAGTGCATGGTCAGACACATGGAAACAGACAAGAAGCAGCACGGCTGTACCAAAACAACTATCATCTCAGACACCAATCACATCATATAACATTTCAAGCCGTTGTTGGGCTTTTGTGTGACAGTGGGTCCTTTCAGGCAGACGAACTGTGCTTACAAGGGATACGGACGAGCGGGTGTTACAGCATACTGAGACGAGCCCCAGTACAATCTCCAGGCAAGTGACCCGCCTACATGGTGTAAGTCAAAGTACGATTATACTTACCCTGCATGATAACCACTAATATCCCTGTCTCCTACAACGAGTGCGAGAATTATCACCAGCAGGTTTCCCTCTACGGTAGGGATTTTGACCATGGTTTTTTCATAAAGCTATCACAATTATGGGATTTCTGTCATCCGTCCTCTTTACCGACGAAGCAACGCTAACCGGACTTGGTATCATCAGTCTGAATAATCGTCGTCTGTGGGCCACAGAGGCGGCAGATGGTTAGAGCAACTTCCATTCTTCAGCGCCACCTACCTTGGCAACAATGCATTTCCGGACACATGTTTGTAGGATCTTTTTTCCTCCATTTCTAGTCATAATTCCGACTCTGCGGTTTGTCGGTTTTGTTAATGTTCACACTGTAGAGGAGTGAAAGACTGAAACCCTATCATGTGCCTTTTTCAGTTTGAAAACAAAGTTCCTAGTTTTCTAATTGCCCCCTCCCCCCCCCCCCCCCCCCCTCGGTTCTTAAAAAATGGTTCAAATGGCTCTGAGCACTATGGGACTTAACATGTAAGGTCATCAGTCGCCTAGAACTTAGAACTACTTAAACCTAACTAACCTAAGGACATCACACACATCCGTGCCCAAGGCAGGATTCGAACCTGCGACCGTAGCGGTCGCGCGGTTCCAGACTGAAGCGCCTAGAACGGATCGGCCACAGCTGCCGGCCTTCTTGGTTCTTACACATATTGCATATTACACGTCGTTCCCTACAGCTTACGCCTAATTTTCTCAGAATCTCGAATATCTTGCTCCACTGTCACTGTTGAATGCCTTTTCTAGGTAGACGAATCCTATGAGAGTGATAAGTGCAACGGTAAGAATGTCTCTCTTGTGCCTGTATCTTTCCTAAAGCCAAACTGATTGGCATCTAACAGACCCTCAGTTTTCTTTTCGATTCTTCTATATGTTAACGGATACTTCGATCGCTTTTTCTTAGGGCAACATAATAATAAATGAAAAGTACCACATTGCTCGTGTTCTAAAGGACTCTGTTGAACGTAAGCTATATAGTGGAAATGTTAATTGGAAATTTGTGAAAGGACTATGGGACCAAATTGCTGAGGTCATTCGTCCCTAGAATTGCACTCTACTTCATCTAACTTAAACTAACTTACGCTAAGGACAACACACACACACCCATGCCCGAGGGAGGACTCGAACCTGCGGCGGGGAGAGCCGCGTGGACCGTGACAAAGCGCCCTAGACTGCTTAGCAACCCCGCGCGGGTATGTAGTGCTTTTATTTATCATTGTTCTGCATATTTTTCTTGGTTTCATTTAGCCTACGGAGAGTTTGCTCTATTTCGTCATCGAGAACACCTGTATACATAGAATACATAATTGAACAGAGAGAATACTTACATACATATCTATAGCATTGAAAGCTCAAACAATCAATTTTTTGAAACAAACGTTTAACAAATAGAATAATAAATAAAGTAGACTCATTTACGTTATCAGTTCACACTACTTCCTAAACTTAATAGTAAGTAATATACGCTCCTGGAAATGGAAAAAAGAACACATTGACACCGGTGTGTCAGACCCACCATACTTGCTCCGGACACTGCGAGAGGGCTGTACAAGCAATGATCACACGCACGGCACAGCGGACACACCAGGAACCGCGGTGTTGGCCGTCGAATGGCGCTAGCTGCGCAGCATTTGTGCACCGCCGCCGTCAGTGTCAGCCAGTTTGCCGTGGCATACGGAGCTCCATCGCAGTCTTTAACACTGGTAGCATGCCGCGACAGCGTGGACGTGAACCGTATGTGCAGTTGACGGACTTTGAGCGAGGGCGTATAGTGGGCATGCGGGAGGCCGGGTGGACGTACCGCCGAATTGCTCAAGACGTGGGGCGTGAGGTCTCCACAGTACATCGATGTTGTCGCCAGTGGTCGGCGGAAGGTGCACGTGCCCGTCGACCTGGGACCGGACCGCAGCGACGCACGGATGCACGCCAAGACCGTAGGATCCTACGCAGTGCCGTAGGGGACCGCACCGCCACTTGCCAGCAAATTAGGGACACTGTTGCTCCTGGGGTATCGGCGAGGACCATTCGCAACCGTCTCCATGAAGCTGGGCTACGGTCCCGCACACCGTTAGGCCGTCTTCCGCTCACGCCCCAACATCGTGCAGCCCGCCTCCAGTGGTGTCGCGACAGGCGTGAATGGAGGGACGAATGGAGACGTGTCGTCTTCAGCGATGAGAGTCGCTTCTGCCTTGGTGCCAATGATGGTCGTATGCGTGTTTGGCGCCGAGCAGGTGAGCGCCACAATCAGGACTGCATACGACCGAGGCACACAGGGCCAACATCCGGCATCATGGTGTGGGGAGCGATCTCCTACACTGGCCGTACACCACTGGTGATCGTCGAGGGGACACTGAATAGTGCACGGTACATCCAAACCGTCATCGAACCCATCGTTCTACCATTCCTAGACCGGCAAGGGAACTTGCTGTTCCAACAGGACAATGCACGTCCGCATGTATCCCGTGTCACCCAACGTGCTCTAGAAGGTGTAAGTCAACTACCCTGGCCAGCAAGATCTCCGGATCTGTCCCCCATTGAGCATGTTTGGGACTGGATGAAGCGTCGTCTCACGCGGTCTGCACGTCCAGCACGAACGCTGGTCCAACTGAGGCGCCAGGTGGAAATGGCATGGCAAGCCGTTCCACAGGACTACATCCAGCATCTCTACGATCGTCTCCAAGGGGGAATAGCAGCCTGCATTGCTGCGAAAGGTGGATATACACTGTACTATTGCCGATATTGTGCATGCTCTGTTGCCTGTGTCTATGTGCCTGTGGTTCTGTCAGTGTGATCATGTGATGTATCTGACCCCAGGAATGTGTCAATAAAGTTTCCCCTTCCTGGGACAATGAATTCACGGTGTTCTTATTTCAATTTCCAGGAGTGTAGTTACATCGCGGTTTGGTCTCTACCCCCAAACAACCCAACCCAATACAGTTACATCAAAGTGTGTGTCCTAAGGATTTTTCTCTATACTCTCAACAAAATACACTACTGGCCATTAAAATTGCTACACCACGAAGATGACGTGCTAAAGACGCGAAATTTAGCCGACAGGAAGAAGATGCTGTGATATTCAAATGATTAGCTTTTCAGAGCATTCACACAAGGTTGGCGCTAGTGGCGACACCTACAACGTGCTGACATGAGGAAAGTTTCCAACCGATTTCTCATACACAAACAGCAGTTGACCGGCGTTGCCTGGTGAAACATTGTTGTGATGCCTCGTGTAAGGAGGAGAAATGCGTACCATCACGTTTCCGACTTTGATAAAGGTCGGATTGTAGCCTATCGCGATTGCGATTTATCGTATCGCGACATTGCTGCTCGCGTTGGTGGAGATCCAATGACTGTTAGCAGAATATGGAATCGGTGGGTTCAGGAGAGTAATACGGAACGCCGTGCCGGATCCCAACGGCCTCGTATCACTAGCAGTCGAGATGGCAGCATCTTATCCGCATGGCTGTAACGGATCGTGCAGGCACGTCTCGATCCCTGAGTCAACAGATGGGGATGTTTGCAAGACAATTTTTTCCACTTTTCTTTCCTTTAACAGGTCTTCAACTGAGTTTTCAGCCACAGAGAGACGCTGTAAATCTAGTTTTCTGAAGATGTCTTCAGCGAAATTTATTATTTTAAACCACATTCTCTCTAATACCTTAATCCTAGCTGCATTCTCGTCATTAAATACAATAACAGCATCATGACTTGCGATTCTATCAACTTTAGAAATGAAAATGTAATTTTAGGTAATCGTTTCGACACGAATGAATTTAGGGGCTCATTTGGATATTGAGTTTTGCCATGAGCAGAGTTTTTAGAAGTTCAGAATCGACCATAAACCTGTGAGTGAGCTTGAACACATTCCGGATACAATTTCGAAACCTTCCCTTGTGAATGTAGGGATTGTTGTCCCTATCAGTCTCTAGACATGATATGTACACCAGTTAATACGGCACAGAAGATAGATGGGATGCTTATCTGTTGATACGATGTGGAAATACACAGCCCATACTGCACTATTCATGTCACTTACTCTGGGTAGACTCTGTCTGGTCGGGTAAGAAGAAATCTAACGCTTGCGTATATCTGCGTCAAGTACCACAAGACTAAATAAGAATTTCTTGTTTATAAACAAAGCAACTGGTTTGTCATTATTTCTGAGTAGTGAACACAGTCACAGATGATCTGTAAAACCAAAGAGTATATTCATAACTTTTACGTAGATGTAGCCCGTGCACTTTGCTTCAAAGTAAGCCACGGAATCTTTGCTCACCAGCTAATAATGAAGCGTTGCTTCAAAATGTGTGGAGTGACTGGGAGGTCGCTTCACACATTTGCTTATCGAAACTATACGAATTTATTTATTGTACATACTTTCTGCTAACAAATAAAAAATTAATTGGAAATCGACATTTTCGGTCAGTATCATGAACGACCCTCCTAAATCTGTAACTAACGTTAACGCTTGTATTGTAATAATAGACGGATCTGGTAGCTGAGTGTGTCAAGAACATATTCAATTGAAGAGAAATGTAAAGAACATCTCATAGAGGGTACAACAGGATACCAAGGCTAAAAACTTGTGCAGACGGTCTGAATTTTAGTTCTTCTGTTCTAGGCATTCCGAACTGATAAATGCTGTCACCAGTCATACAGACAGGAATTTCCATGACGGCTATTCCTTGAATGAAACATGTATCTGACAGCGTTTGACGTCTAATACTTAAGGGCATCTCTCCTGCCACCTCTAAGAGAGCGTTGTCAGCTGCTTGGATGCGTGAGGTGGTAAGTTAATTGTGCGATCCTCCTCGCACTTATCTGCCTTTGCTGTCTTTTAGGTTATGTGAAGAATAATGAGTAACCAAAGTAGAACAGGTAGTGACCGGACAACCTTGGATCTGTGAGATTAACATAAGAGAGAAGAGTTACAGGAGCGGGACAAATTTTGTCAGGGCTTAGCACCTGGGAAGCAAGTCTCATAGAATCTAAACACCAACATGGATAGTCGTTTGGTTGTCACCTATTCAGTGACGCTAGAAATTACAATCGAATGTTATGTATCCCTTCTGCCTTATTCAAAGCTCTTTTAAATTCTGAACTATAATGGATCCCCTGTGTCTTCACGACTTCAGTTTCTTCTTCCACCACGTCATTAGCCAATACCTGCCCCCTCATAAAGGCCGTCAGTGTACTCTTTTCATCTATCCGCTCTCTCCTCTGCGTTTAACAGTGGAAATGCAGTTGCACTCTTAATTTTACTACCCCACCTTTCAATTTCACCGAAATTTGTCTTTACTATTGTATATGCAGAGACAATCCTCCCGACGGCCATTTTCCTTCGATTTTTTCACGTCTTTCCTGCAGTCATTTAGCCTTGGCTGCTCTTCACCTCCTACTGATTTCATTCCTAACGGGGTATTATATTCTTGTATTCCTGTTTCTTCCAAAAAATTGTTTTGGTTCATTCTTTTGTCGATCAACTGAAGTATTTCTTGTGCTACACAAGGTTTTTTCGCTGTTTCTTTCCTAATTC
Source organism: Schistocerca cancellata (assembly GCF_023864275.1). Lineage (NCBI taxonomy): Eukaryota > Metazoa > Arthropoda > Insecta > Orthoptera > Acrididae > Schistocerca > Schistocerca cancellata. Next base: position 454,867,755 of record NC_064628.1, on the reverse strand, counting down.
CTGTACTTTTCTTTCCAACATCGATGATTGCTCTTGTTAGAGATGTCCACTCCTCTTCGGCTGGACTGTGTTAATATACAGGGCTATTACAAATGATTGAAGCGATTTCATAAATTCACTGTAGCTGCATTCATTGACATATGGTCACGACACACTACAGATACGTAGAAAAACTCATAAAGTTTTGTTCGGCTGAAGCCGCACTTCAGGTTTCTGCCGCCAGAGCGCTCGAGAGCGCAGTGAGACAAAATGGCGACAGGAGCCGAGAAAGCGTATGTCGTGCTTGAAATGCACTCACATCCGTCAGTCATAACAGTGCAACGACACTTCAGGACGAAGTTCAACAAAGATCCACCAATTGCTAACTCCATTTTGCGATGGAATGCGCAGTTTAAAGCTTCTGGATGCCTCTGTAAGGGGAAATCAACGGGTCAGCCTGCAGTGAGCGAAGAAACGGTTGAACACGTGCGGGCAAGTTTCACGCGTAGCCCGCGGAAGTCGACGAATAAAGCAAACAGGTAGCTAAACGTACCACAGGATGGTGCTTCACCGCACTTCCATCATGATGTTCGGCATTTCTTAAACAGGAGGTTGGAAAACCGATGATTCGGTCGTGGTGGAGATCATGATCAGCAATTCATGTCATGGCCTCCACGCTCTCCCGACTTAACCCCATGCGATTTCTTTCTGTGGGGTTATGTGAAAGAGTCAGTGTTTAAACCTCCTCTACCAAGAAACGTGCCAGAACTGCGAGCTCGCATCAACGATGCTTTCGAACTCATTGATGGGGACATGCTGCGCCGAGTGTGGGAGGAACTTGATTATCGGCTTGATGTCTGCCGAATCACTAAAGCGGCATATATCGAACATTTGTGAATGCCTAAAAAAACTTTGAGTTTTTGTATGTGTGTGCAAAGCATTGTGAAAATATCTCAAATAATAAAGTTATTGTAGAGCTGTGAAATCGCTTCAATCATTTGTAATAACCTTGTACATCACCCACATCTTTAGCGAACTTCAAATGCGTCTCGAAATTCCTCAGGACTTCAGTGTCTCGCTTCCTTCCACAATCATTCTTTCAGACGATTCTCTTCAGCGTACTCTTCTTCGTTACGAAATGTGATTTGAGTCAATATCTGCCCCTAAATAAGCCTTACAATCCAGTATCTGATTTCGGAATTTCTATCGACCATGACGTAATCCTGCTGCAGTCTTTCTCGGCCTCCAAGTCTTTCCGAGCATATTTGCTCGTCTTGTGAGCATTGAGCAAAGTATTCACTATTATCATCTGAAACTTAATACAAAACCCAGTTAATCTTTCGTCTCTCTCATTCCAGCTGCCAAGCTAACATTCTGCCATAAACTTTCCTTGTTTAGTTTCGCTTACAACCGTGTTCGAACTCTGCTAAGGTTGATAAATCTTCAACTCCCTTTACATGCAGAATTACGTGTCCAGTAACCTTATATACTTTCTCTATTTCTCAACCTTCTGATGGGGACGTTGGTACGTATACTATCGTTGTCGAATCTGATGAGAACAGTTCTATCCCTGAACAATTCATACAAAGTTACTCCTTCTCCGATCTTCCTATTCGTAACGAATCATATTCCCCGCTATACCATTTCCAGCTGCTATTGATGTTACCGTATGCTCGTCTGATCAGAAATTCATACCTTATTTGGAATTCACTTCACTGACCCCAACTACATCTAGATTGTGAATTTGCGTTTGTCTTTTCATATTTTCTATGCCCATACGACGTTCGAAGTTCTGAAATTCCACGCCCTGACTCGTTGAATATTTCCCTTTTGTTGATTATTCCATATATTTCTAGCGGTCACCTGCCCGTTGACAGTCCTCTCCCGAAGATCCGAACTGGAGACTAATACACAATCTTTTGCCAATTTGAACATAATCATGAGGCATCCTCAATCACAGGCCTCGTTTCCTGTGAATACACAGTAATTCAGTGATTTACGTTGACTTTTGCACCCCCATTCTACCGATCATAGCTCATTTTTCTACCCTAAGGTCAAGAGAGTGCCCTGAATCTATGTCTGCTCCTCCAACGTCTTTGGAAAGGCCATGGGCAGGACGAGGGTGACTTATTATGCTGGAAGTCTTCGGCCAACGTTGCTCCTCATTTAATTCAAAATCTAAGCAGTGGCTGGGTTCGCACTCTCGACCACGGACGTTTTGATTACTAGTCAAAGGGACGATTCGTAGATTTGGATTGTTATTGACTGGGTTATAAATTAGTCTATAGAAAGCCTCATACTTACATTACCAATACAATACTGTGGAGTATTATTTTCAAAACGTTGTATCACAACTCACAAGTTGTGTAGGAGGGAGAGTATGAACAATAAAATCACTGACATCAGGAATGTCAGATAACAGCTGATGCAATTGTGCCTTTTATAAACAAGGTCACCCCTCCGCTCCCCCTCCTCTCTCCCTCCCCTCCACAGTCCCATCCCGTCCATAATCTTTTTTGCACTCAGTCAATTGCATCATGATGTTTTCTCCAGACAATCAGCAAGGTGGACGCCCATTCGGGTAAGAGCCAATCACAATGTAGCCTATGCTCAGAAGTATCTGAATTATTTATGTCAAGCAGTACAGCTCTCGTCCAATAGCCGGAGGAGTCCCACTGCTGCCAGCCAACAGGGATCATTCAATGTCTGTATTCTGTAGTGACAAGGCCATAATTAATTTCGAAAATTGGCAGTATTGACCAAAATGCAGATGCGCTTGCCAAAAGTTTTGAGATATTATGCTGATGTGTAAATGTCTCCATTTTTCTGGAAAAGATGCATGTAATGCCGATGTAACTGCACATGGTAAATAATTAGCCCCTGACGTTAAGTGTAGGTCCACATATTTTCAACACCTTCACATTAATAGCAAATTCATCTCAGCTCCTCCCTTTCGAGCAGTTGCATGAGTCCAGTCATTTGTATTCGGTAATGAAGAGATCTGGTTCTACTGTAAAAAGTATGAATGATAGAAAAATTAACTTTCGTTCATTATAAACGATATTTGTTTCATGTCTGAAATTTATTCTGTTAACAATGTTTGTTTATTTACTAACAATTTTTAAACTCTTTTCAATTTCATGGTTCATTTACAAATATTTGCAAAGTTAATTAGTGATAATTAATGTTTCTGTACTTTAAAGATGACCTATATAGATATACATTTTTTAAAAAAATTGATTCTACCACGTACGTATATACTGTCTACACTATTTACATATATATTTACTGTATTCAATGTTTCCCATTTAATCTGTACCTTGCGACTTGTTTTCTCTCTAGTTACATTTCACTCTTTTACACAATATTTACGTTTAATCATTATCTTCTTACTGGCTTTTTATACAACATGTACGATACATGAGGATGGGTGAACTAGTAAAAGCGGTGAAGATAAAGTGGGGAGCTAAATATACATACACATGCACACAGTGTACATATTACACACACACACACACACACACACACACACACACACACACACACACTGGAGCTTTCTGTAGTGCATAATGTATCTCAGCTTCTACGCCACGGTTGTCGTCAGCTTGGGTATGAAACGCTGCACGAAACTGGCGCTTCAGACGCAGTGTCAAATCACTTTGTGCGATATACAAACGGGCAGCATATGTCAGGTCTGCCTCCATGACATATCTTTCACGAAAATCCCTTGAATCTTTACTTCCATCTTGAACAACCGTCAAAACCCTCCAAACGGCAGAGATTGTTGCATGGCATGAACGTAGACTCGTAGAGGCTCTTTACATTCAAGTAAAGAATCTCAAATCTTGAGATGGCTTGTACTCCTCATGGCTCATTTGTAGGTTATATGCCTTAGCCTACCTGTGTGCACAGTCGCCAATTCCGCTGCAAAACTTGCGTTCTAAAGAGACGAACATGTCAGCATCAGGCAGCAGTTCAGTGTTGAAACGTGTTCTAACATTGCGCCCCACGAACGCTCTGGCGCTGTGCGATTGAGGGCAAGATCCAGAGTTTAAGTGGTCATGAACACACCACGGAGTTTCTACAAAATGTCTGCCAGCAGGTGTACGTCAGCGCCCATGTACAATTTACCATAGTCCCCTAATTTATGGTTGTTGAACTTCTGCGAAACTTTCACTACATGCCTTTACTCTGCATCCATTATTGCCACGTCAGTGAGTTTACACCGAATGTGGTTATGTCAGGCAACGTAGTATAGTAGAGTCTCTCCTAATCCAGGTATTCATAATGGAAGACCCCACACAAGACGGAACTTAGTATCACTGGGATCTGCTGCTATGATGATATGCATATCGTCCTGATGCATTGTCTCAGCAAGTCTCTCAAGAGAAGTATACATGAAACGTAGTGAATCCAGGAAGTGGAGCTTTATCCTTGACACATTTTACTTAAAAAACGAAATTTAGTTTCTAAATTGAGGCTTATGACACTGAACGTATCAATATTCTAGCCGAAAATACCCAAGAGGTGGAAAAGTATGGATGAGTAACACCTGCTAAAAATTATGGAAGAAAGCAGGGTTCTGTCGTGGCTCTTCGTATTTCAAGTTTATACACTGAGAACTGCGCTGCAGAATCCCTTTATATGTCATTGATTGGCCTCTACACGGAATTCCCATGATTCTTTCTAATAACAGCCTGAAAATATGACAGTTAACTGCCTCTTTATAGAAGGCATCATTTTCCTGTGAGTTGGTCATGACAATGATACGATAAATCTTATCAACACGAGCACAAGTTTTTTGAGCCCAGAGAGCAACCATCTCGTAGGATTATCCCAGGTGTATGATTCACAATCATTCAGATTAAGAGTCATATAAACATACAACATACGGAACCTGTTGTTTATCGAAAGTGGTGTGAGAGACTGTGGGAATGCCTTCGCAACACACCATAGGACGTAATTAACAGTCAGTGACGGAAGATCAGCGCTCCTGGTGGTGGGCACTCTCAAACTTTCACTTGTTTGCTTCAGTAGACATTCACACACATGTACAGGGTCCTGGCTTGATCTATTAGTGAGGTGCTTTTTCATTTACCTGCTCTTAGCGCAATAATTGAGGCATATATATATTACAAAAAATCAAAAAGTTTTTTTAGGCATTCACAAAAGTTCGATATGTGCCCCTTTAGTGATTCGGCAGACATCAAGCCGATAATCAAGTTCCTCCCACACTCGGCGCAGCATGTCCCCATCAATGAGTTCGAAAGCATCGTTGATGCGAGCTCGCAGTTCTGGCACGTTTCTTGGTAGAGGAGGTTTAAACACTGAATCTTTCACATAACCCCACAGAAAGAAATCGCATGGGGTTAAGTCGGGAGAGCGTGGAGGCCATGACATGAATTGCTGATCATGATCACCACCACGACCGATCCATCGGTTTTCCAATCTCCTGTTTAAGAAATGCCGAATATCATGATGGAAGTGCGGTGGAGCACCATCCTGTTGAAAGATGAAGTCGGCGCTGTCGGTCTCCAGTTGTGACGTGAGCCAATTTTCCAGCATGTCCAGATATACGTGTCCTGTAAGGTTTTTTTCGCAGAAGAAAAAGGGGCCGTCAACTTTAAACCGGTAGATTGCACAAAATACGTTAACTTTTGGTGAATTGCGAATTTGCTGCATGAATGCGTGAGGATTCTCTACCGCCCAGATTCGCACATTGTGTCTGTTCACTTCACCATTAAGAAAAAATGTTGCTTCATCACTGAAAACAAGTTTCGCACTGAACGCATCATCTTCCGTGAGCTGTTGCAACCGCGCAGAAAATTCAATGCCTTAGACTTTGTCATCGGGTGTCAGGGCTTGTAGCAATTGTAAACGGTAAGGCTTCTGCTTTAACCTTTTCCGTAAGATTTTCTAAACCGTCGGCTGTGTTACATTTAGCTCCCTGCTTGCTTTATTCGTGGACTTCCGCGGGCTACGCGTGAAACTTGCCCGCACGCGTTCAACCGTTTCTGCGCTCACTGCAGGCCGACCCGTTGATTTCCCGGTACAGAGGCATCCAGAAGCTTTAAACTGCGCATACCATCGCCGAATGAAGTTAGCAGTTGGTGGATCTTTGTTGAACTTCGTCCTGAAGTGTCATTGCACTGTTATGACTGACTGATGTGAGTGCATTTCAAGCACGACATACGCTATCTCGGCTCCTGTCGCCATTTTGTCTCACTGCGCTCTCGAGCGCTCTGGCGGTAGAAACCTGAAGTGCGGCTTCAGCCGAACAAAACTTTATGAGTTTTTCTACGTAACTGTAGTGTGTCGTGACCATATGTCAATGAATGGAGCTACAGTGAATTTATGAAATCGTTACAATCATTTGTAATAGCCCTGTATATATATATATATATACAGGGGTATTACAAATACACTCCTGGAAATGGAAAAAAGAACACATTGACATCGGTGTGTCAGACCCACCATACTTGCTCCGGACACTGCGAGAGGGCTGTACAAGCAATGATCACATGCACGGCACAGCGGACACACCAGGAACCGCGGTGTTGGCCGTCGAATGGCGCTAGCTGCGCAGCATTTGTGCACCGCCGCCGTCAGTGTCAGCCAGTTTGCCGTGGCATACGGAGCTCCATCGCAGTCTTTAACACTGGTAGCATGCCGCGACAGCGTGGACGTGAACCGTATGTGCAGTTGACGGACTTTGAGCGAGGGCGTATAGTGGGCACGCGGGACGCCGGGTGGACGTACCGCCGAATTGCTCAACACGTGGGGCGTGAGGTCTCCACAGTACATCGATGTTGTCGCCAGTGGTCGGCGGAAGGTGCACGTGCCCGTCGACCTGGGACCGGACCGCAGCGACGCACGGATGCACGCCAAGACCGTAGGATCCTACGCAGTGCCGTAGGGGACCGCACCGCCACTTCCCAGCAAATTAGGGACACTGTTGCTCCTGGGGTATCGGCGAGGACCATTCGCAACCGTCTCCATGAAGCTGGGCTACAGTCCCGCACACCGTTAGGCCGTCTTCCGCTCACGCCCCAACATCGTGCAGCCCGCCTCCAGTGGTGTCGCGACAGGCGTGAATGGAGGGACGAATGGAGACGTGTCGTCTTCAGCGATGAGAGTCGCTTCTGCCTTGGTGCCAATGATGGTCGTATGCGTGTTTGGCGCCGTGCAGGTGAGCGCCACAATCAGGACTGCATACGACCGAGGCACACAGGGCCAACACCCGGCATCATGGTGTGGGGAGCGATCTCTTACACTGGCCGTACACCACTGGTGATCGTCGAGGGGACACTGAATAGTGCACGGTACATCCAAACCGTCATCGAACCCATCGTTCTACCATTCCTGGACCGGCAAGGGAACTTGCTGTTCCAACAGGACAATGCACGTCCGCATGTATCCCGTGCCACCCAACGTGCTCTAGAAGGTGTAAGTCAACTACCCTGGCCAGCAAGATCTCCGGATCTGTCCCCCATTGAGCATGTTTGGGACTGGATGAAGCGTCGTCTCACGCGGTCTGCACGTCCTGCACGAACGCTGGTCCAACTGAGGCGCCAGGTGGAAATGGCATGGCAAGCCGTTCCACAGGACTGCATCCAGCATCTCTACGATCGTCTCCATGGGAGAATAGCAGCCTGCATTGCTGCGAAAGGTGGATATACACTGTACTATTGCCGACATTGTGCATGCTCTGTTGCCTGTGTCCATGTGCCTGTGGTTCTGTCAGTGTGATCATGTGATGTATTTGACCCCAGGAATGTGTCAATAAAGTTTCCCCTTCCTGGGACAATGAATTCACGGTGTTCTTATTTCAATTTCCAGGAGGCCTCGGGTTATAAGCTGATATTCTAGCACATAACTGATCTCAAAAGTGAGATACAAGCAAAGACAAATGTGTCTACTTTTTAATCTATGAGATTCTTCAGTTAATCTGTTAGAGTTATCTCTGTTGACAACCCTGACAAAATTGCAGATATATTTACGGAAGTCGTCAGGACAGCATTACGATAAAGATGACTAAACAAACAATGGAGTAGAGCTGTGCACTGGAATGGAAGTTTCTTGCATTGTGCATGAAGACACCAAGATGCTTCGTCTGTGTAGGGATTGTTGTTTTTGTGGTCTACAGTCCTGAGACTGGTTTGACGCAGCTCTCCATGCTACTCTATCCTGTGCAAGCTTCTTCATTTCCCAGTACCTACTGCAGCCTACATCCTTCTGAATCTGCTTAGTGTATTCATCTCTTGGTATCCCTCTACGATTTTTACCCTCCGCGCTGCCCTCCAATACTAAATTGGCGATCCCTCGATGTCTCAGAACATGTCCTACCAACCGATCCCTTCTTCTAGTCAAGTTGTGCCATCTACCCATCTAATCTTCAGCATTCTGCTGGAGCGTTGCTGCTCCGTTTTCCGCTGGTCCGTACGGAAAACGGAGCAGCAACGCTCCAGCAGGCCGCAGGGAATGGGCGCGGACCACAGAGAAAGCGCCTGCAGCCGTTGGTGGAGGGGAAGGCCATAGGCATAAATACTGGACCAGGTCCACTCGAGGAGCAGTCTCAGGTCGCACCTGATGAAGGTCACGAGCTACGTGACCGAAATATCGTGCAAGTACGACGCTGATATCCGGCAGAACACCCGACAACCCAAGATGTCATTAGATCACCGGGAAAGCCTCAAGAGTTACATGAATGTTTTAGTTAGACTACTTTTTTCGCTTTGTGGTAGATGGTGCTGTAATAGTCACAAACATATGGCTCACACTTTTAGACGAACAGTTGGTAACACGTAGGCTTTTTAAATTAAAATACAGAACGTAGGTACGTTTGAACATTTTATTTCGGTTGATCCAATGTGATACATGTACCTTTGTGAACATATCATTTCTGAGAACACATGCTGTTACCGCGTGAATATCCTGTAAATACTACATTAATGCAATAAATGCTCAAACTGATGTCCGTCAGCCACAATGCATTTGGCAACACGTGTAACGACATTCCTCTCAACAGAGAGTAGTTCGCCCTCTGTAATGTTCGCACACGCATTGACAATTCGCTGACGCATGTTGTCAGGCGTTGTCGATGGATCACGATAGCAAATATCCTTAAATTTTCCCCACAGAAAGAAACCCGGGGACGTCAGATCCGGTGAATGTGCGGGCCATGGTATGGTGCTTCGACGACCAATCCACCTGTCATGAAATATGCTATTCAATACCGTTTCAACGGCACGCGAGCTCTGTGCCGGACATCCATCATGTTGGAAGTACATAGCCATTCTGTCATGCAGTGAAACATCTTGTAGTAACATCGGTAGAACATTACGTAGGAAATCAGCATACATTGCACCATTTAGATTGAAATCGATACAATGGGGGCCTATTATCCTTCCTCCCATAATGCCGCACCATACATAAACCCGCCAAGGTCGCTGATGTCCCACTTGTCCGTTGCCTAATAGTGCATATTGTGCCGGCTTACGTTACCGCTGTTGGTAAATGACGCTTCGTCGCTAAATAGAACGCATGCAAAATATCTGTCATCGTACCGTAATTTTCTTGTGCCTAGTGGCAGAACTGTACACGACGTTTCAATTTCGTCACCATGAGATTCCTGGTGCATAGAAATGTGGTACGGGTGGAATCGATGTTGATGCAGCATTCTGAACACCGACGGTTTTGAGATTCCCGAATGTCATGCATTTTGTCTGCTAATGATGTGCGGATTAGCCGCTACAGCAGCTAAAACACGTACTTGGGCATCATCATTTGTTGCAGGTCGTGGTTGACGTTTCACATGTGGCTGAACACTACCTATTTCCTCAAATAACGTAACCATCCGGCGAACGGTCCAGACACTTGGAAGATGTCGTCCAGGATACCGAGCAGCATACAAAGCACACGGCCGTTGGGCATTTTGATCACAATAGCCATACATCAAAACGATATCGACCATTTCCGCAATTGGTTGGCTGGTTGGTTGTTTCGGGGAAGGAGACCAGACAGCGAGGTCATCGGTCTCATCGGATTAGGGAAGGACGGGGAATGAAGTCGACCGTGCCCTTTGAAAGGAACCATCCCGGCATTTGCCTGGAGCGATTTAGGGAAATAACGGAAAACCTAAATCAGGACGGCCAGATGCGGGATTGAACCGTCGTCCTCCCGAATGCGAGTCCAGTGCCGCAATTGGTAAACGGTCCATTTTAACAAGGGTAATGTATCACGAAGCAAATGCCGTCCGCACTGGCGGAATGTTACGTAATACCACGTACTTATACGTTTGTGACTATTACAGTGCCATCTATCACAAAGCGAGAAAAGTGGTCCGACTAAACATTCATATTTCTTTACGTACTACATGAATATGTAATAAAAAAATGGAGGTTCCTATTTAAAAAAAAAAACATAGTTGATATCCATGTGACGTGTGGCAGTGCTATCTGGCGGGCCAACCAGAGCAGAATCTGGTTCCCCCCTTCAAGCTAGATGAGTTTCGTCCTTTGTAGTTTTTTCGTTCGGCGCTTATTTCGTTTGATATTTATCCCGGTCACTATCACTGGACCACACTAATATATATATATGTAAAATTTTGAAAGAACTCGGGCAATATAAGTAAAGATAGAACAAGATGGCAATGAAATTCAACATCGCAGGTGACCTTCTTGTAGTGACTGGAAAAGGAAGGGGTGCTATTCCGTTCGAAGTTACTGACAAGATTGCTGTAAGTGATCATGCAGCATGTGGTCCTGCTTGTGGTCGTGCTGTGTCAGTAGGCCTCTGTATGGCGACATTGGTGGAACCCGTCAGTCTGGTCATGTTGTTGCATCTTATTCACTGTCATGGGCAACAAAGGTGCCGTGGAAGCCCTGTTATTGTCTAGTGGGTCATCATTTGCCTTGAACCTCCCATTGTCGATCTGTGACTCTGGACTGTAGTAGGGCATCACGTGGAGGATATGGGATCTCTACCCTTTTTCTTCTTGATAATCATAATCCTCGACTTCATATTGACATCCCATAGATGACGAAGGACACAAGACGCAAGGTAGCGTTTTAGCAAATTCTTCTGCTGTCATACTTTCTGCATTGACGTAAAAATGCAATTTCACTGGTTGCTGCTTGGTGTAGTAGCAGTCTCAATTGCGTCATGGTCGGTATGAGAGCCAGCGGTGTTCCTTCTTCGGTCCTGTTGATGAGTAGTTTCACGTAGTGAACTTGAGTATCATTCGGCTGAAATGGGATCAGTTGTCTCCTGGCATATTTTCTCAATGGAACAGACCAAACGTGTACTGCCGGTTGATAATGTCCGACAGACACAACATTTCGGCGATCAGGTATGTTGTCACTGTCAAGAGCACTGACGAACTGAGCTCCTGAGGGCACAGAGCCAACTTACGCCCTCTCCCCCGCGAGTCATGCGCTACGTGACCTGCGTCCGAGGCCACATGTCGGCGGCCACGGTGATTATGACGGGGCCGTTTATGGTAGCGTAGATGTACTTACCCTGTCCGCTCAAACACCAGGTAGTTGTTTGCTGAGTGTCTTCTTATCAGACCTTGTACTGGTTCCCAAGACTTCCTGACCTTATAGCTGCCGTCCAAGTTGATGACATTTGGGTGGCCTCTCTAATGACTCTGTCCCACTATTTAAAGGTCTGTGCTAAAATGCTTATGCGTTCGTATTCCATCGCATGATTCTCGGGAAAACAGTGCTCTATGACCGCCGACGTATTGTAAATACACTCCTGGAAATTGAAATAAGAACACCGTGAATTCATTGTCCCAGGAAGGGGAAACTTTATTGACACATTCCTGGGGTCAGATACATCACATGATCACACTGACAGAACCACAGGCACATAGACACAGGCAACAGAGCATGCACAATGTCGGCAATAGTACAGTGTATATCCACCTTTCGCAGCAATGCAGGCTGCTATTCTCCCATGGAGACGATTGTAGAGATGCTGGATGTAGTCCTGTGGAACGGCTTGCTATGCCATTTCCACCTGGCGCCTCAGTTGGACCAGCGTTCGTGCTGGACGTGCAGACCGCGTGAGACGACGCTTCATCCAGTCCCAAACATGCTCAATGGGGGACAGATCCGGAGATCTTTCTGGCCAGGGTAGTTGACTTACACCTTCTAGAGCACGTTGGGTGGCACGGGATACAAGCGGACGTGCATTGTCCTGTTGGAACAGCAAGTTCCCTTGCCGGTCTAGGAATGGTAGAACGATGGGTTCGATGACGGTTTGGATGTACCGTGCACTATTCAGTGTCCCCTCGACGATCACCAGTGGTGTACGGCCAGTGTAGGAGATCGCTCCCCACATCATGATGCCGGGTGTTGGCCCTGTGTGCCTCGGTCGTATGCAGTCCTGATTGTGGCGCTCACCTGCACGGCGCCAAACACGCATACGACCATCATTGGCACCAAGGCAGAAGCGACTCTCATCGCTGAAGACGACACGTCTCCATTCGTCCCTCCATTCACGCCTGTCGCGACACCACTGGAGGCGGGCTGCACGATGTTGGGACGTGAGCGGAAGACGGCCTAACGGTGTGCGGGACTGTAGCCCAGCTTCATGGAGACGGTTGCGAATGGTCCTCGCCGATACCCCAGGAGCAACAGTGTCCCTAATTTGCTGGGAAGTGGCGGTGCGGTCCCCTACGGCACTGCGTAGGATCCTACGGTCTTGGCGTACATCCGTGCGTCGCTGCGGTCCGGTCCCAGGTCGACGGGCACGTGCACCTTCCGCCGACCACTGGCGACAACATCGATGTACTGTGGAGACCTCACGCCCCACGTGTTGAGCAATTCGGCGGTACGTCCACCCGGCCTCCCGCATGCCCACTATACGCCCTCGCTCAAAGTCCGTCAACTGCACATACGGTTCACGTCCACGCTGTCGCGGCATGATACCAGTGTTAAAGACTGCGATGGAGCTCCGTATGCCACGGCAAACTGGCTGACACTGACGGCGGCGGTGCACAAATGCTGCGCAGCTAGCGCCATTCGACGGCCAACACCGCGGTTCCTGGTGTGTCCGCTGTGCCGTGCGTGTGATCATTGATTTGTACAGCCCTCTCGCAGTGTCCGGAGCAAGTATGGTGGGTCTGACACACCGGTGTCAATGTGTTCTTTTTTCCATTTCCAGGAGTGTATATGAAGGTAAGAAGTTCCTTTTTTTTATTATTTCAATGTCTTAAACAATAATGCCTCTTGGTAACAGGTTCAGTCAACAAGCATCTGGCTGGTGTTCTTGAATCAGACTGTATTGTGGTTTCTATGTGCAATTATAGTATTTCAGTTTTATTTAATTAATTCAGTCTAAATGGTATCTAAAATATCTTGTCTTATTGAGGAAGTACCGTGCCAGATGTGTACGTTGAATCACACTTCCACACACAGAGCAGCTACACTTGTGTTTTGTTGTTTCGTAGGTTTTATATTTGCTGGGGACTTAATTAATTAATTGTGTTAACGGAAGTTTTCTTTCATTCTTTGTTGTTATTCTATGCAGTCAGATTGCGTACTAATACTAGTCAGGGCCAACCGGTTACGAGACTGCGTAACCGGACAGACAGTAAAAATTATTTGCCTTTTATTTATTTAATTAAGCCCCCATGCAACACCTGCTCATTACAGGTGACGTCACGCCACTGCGGGGAAGCATGCGGAAGCGGTTTGCTGCAGTCAGTGGCGAGCCAGGGTGTGAATCGGACATTAAAAGAAGCTACGATCCCCTTTGGAAAAGTCTTCCGCAAACGAGGTCGAAATGATGGGTTTTGAGGTGGAATCCATTCGACCACTGCGTAACAGACCGGAACATTTTGTTAATTGTGGGTTATGTCTGCTGAAAAGAACGATAGAAAAATTAGAATAATATGTTACTTCACTACCTAAGTACTGTAATTCTTGTCATGGTACAGGTCATCTACTACTTAAGAGTTCACCTTCTTTCACTTGATGACTTAGCTGTACGTACCTGGCGCCATGATCTGTCCATCCAGAAATTGAGATGATACTACCCATAGAGGTTCAAATACCGTGTAAACAGGCCCTGACCGCTTAAATTCCAGACAGCTGATTTAAAGAGTAGACCACAGTGCACTTGCAGTTTGCACCATACCCTTACTCTAGGTCTAAGTTTCGTGTCTTCTGTCACCCGAGGTCTATGTTTACGGAACTTAGCACTTAATTCTGTAGAGCTTTTGCTTTCAGTTCCTGGTTCACACTAGAACCGAATAGTACATTAATAAGGTTTGGTATTCACATTAACTCAATTTTAAGGATGGACTAGATAAATGGTAATTACAGATGGTTTTCAACGCTTCTCATACTTCCTCTACCTTTGTCGATCTATACAGTTCCCACAACGAAACTTTCTCTCGAAACCTGGCAGAAAATCCAAAGAGATTCTCGTCGTATGTGACGAATGTTAGCGGCAAGAAACAATCAAAGCCTTCTCTGCGCGATAGCTATGGAGATACTATCGAAGACAGTGCTGCCAAAGTAGAGTTACTAAACACAGCCTTCCGAAATGCCTTCACAAAAGAAGACGAAGTAAATATTCCAGAATTAGAATCGAGAACAGCTACCAACATGAGTAACGTAGAAGTAAATATCCTCTGATTAGTGAAGCAACTTAAATCACTTAACAAAAGCAAGTCTTTTGGTACAGGCTGTATACCAATTAGGTTCCTTTCGAAGTATGCTGAGGCATTAGCTCCATACTTAACAATCATATACAACCGTTCGCTCGACGAAAGATCCGTACCCAAAGACTGGAAAGTTGCACAGGCCACACAAATATTCAAGAAAGGTAGTAAGAGTAATCCACTATATTACAGGCCCATATTATTAACATCGATAAGCAGCAGGATTTTAGAACATATATTGTGTTCGAACATTATGAATTACCTTGAATAAAACGGCTTATTGACACACAGTCAACATGGGTTTAGAAAACATCGTTCCTGTGAAACACAACTAGCTCTTTATTCACATGAAGTGTTGAGTGCAATTGACAAGGGATTTCAGATCGATTCCGTATTTCTGAATTTCCGGAAGGCTTTTGACACTGTACCACACAAGCGGCTCGTAGTGAAATTGCGTGTTTATGGAATATCGTCTCAGTTATGTGAGTGGATTTGTTATTTCCTGTCAGAGAGGTCACAGTTCGTAGTAACTGACAGACAGTCATCGACTAAAACAGAAATGATTTTTGTCGTTCCCCGAGGTAGTGTTATAGGCCCTTTACTGTTCCTTGTCTACATAAACGATTTTGGAGACAATCTGATCAGCCGTCTTCGGTTGTTTGTTGGTGACGCTGTCGTTCAACGACTAATAAAATCATCGGAAGATCAAAACAAACTGCAAAAACAATTTTAAAAAAATATTTGAATGGTGCGAAAAGTGGCAATTGACCCTAAATAAGGAAATGTGTGAGGCCATCCAAGCGAGTGCTAAAAGGAACTCGTTAAACTTCGTTACACGATAAATCAGTCTAATCTAAAAGCCGCAAATTCAACTAAATACCTAGTTATTACGATTACGAACAACTTAAATTGGAAGGAATACATAGAAAATGTTGTGGGGAAGGCTTACCAAGGACTTCGTTTTATTGGCAGGTCACTTAGAAAATGTAACAGACCTACTAAGGAGACTGCCTACACTACGCTTGTCCGTCGCCTTTTAGAATACTGCTGCACGGTGTGGGATCCTTACCAGATAGGACTGACGGAGTACATCGAAAAAGTTCAAAGAAAGGCAGCACGTTTTGTATTACCGCGAAATATGGGAGAGAGTGTCACAGAAATTATACAGGATTTGAACTGGAAATCATTAATAGAAAGGCGTTTTTCGTTGCGACGGAGGCTTCTCACGAAATTCCAATCACCAACTTAGTTCTCCGAATGCGAAAATATTTTGTTGACACCGACCTGCATAGCGAGGAACGATCATGACGATAAAATAAGGAAAATCAGAGCTGGCACGGAAAGATATAGGTGTTCACTCTTTCCGCGCGCTATACGAGACTGGAATAATAGAGAATTCTGAAGGTGGTTCGATGAACCCTCTGCCAGGCACTTAAATGTGATTAGCGGAGTATCCATGTAGATGTAGATGTAGATACACACATAACACCTTCATCTCACAATTATCACATGGTATAACTGTTTTTAAAATTACACTCCAGTACAATCCTTCAAATTGACTGTTTGTCTAGTTCAGGTAAGTAACTTCCTTTCATTTTCTACCATACTTAACAAGTTACGTATTCATGTTGTTGTTCAGAGAAATGCAGCCATGCTATTCTTGTATTTCTGTTACTGCAGTTTTCAACTAGACCATAGAGCGTATGTAACCTTCTAGGTATTCGTATTTTGGAAGTTTTTCAGCTTCATCTCTTTGACGATCACGTAGTTTCTTTTACCTTTCCCAGTTGTATGTGCTAGTCACGTATTAAGTGTGGAGTTATCGACAGTTGTGCATTACTGTAACTGTTCAAGACATACTACGTTTATATGGACTGTGTTACGACAGACTGTTATGACAGTTATCTGTATTCTACATTTGGTTGGGTATCATTTGACAAAAACATATTTATAGTCCGTTGATGTACGCTGTCTAGGTACTATGGTTTTAAAGTGACGCTTTAAATTCCCACATTTTCTATGATGATTGTGTATATTATATGCTCTTCTTTTTTGTACCTTAATTTTTCTCCTGTGAGGATTATTGTAATCATCGAGTCCAGTACAGGGTAAACGTACAGTTGTATAGCTTTCTTTTTAAAAAGCGGAGTACCGCTCAATCTTTATATTCAGGATCAATTGCCACTTTTCGCACCATTCAGATACCTTTTTTAAATAAGTTATAATCTGTATTGATCTGCTGATGACGTCACGGTAAATGACAGCATAATTTGCTTACAATCTGCGAGGGTCGTTCGCATTGTCTTCCAAATAATTTATATAAATTACAAACAGCAGAGCGCCTGGAACGCCAGATATCACTTCAGTTTCAATCGATGACCTCCCGCCAGTTACTACGAACTGTGTCCTTGAGACGATACTCCATAGGCAATCAATCTGACTAGAAGCCGCTTGTGGAGAACGGTGTCAACAACGTTCTGGAAATCTCGAAAAATAAAATCAGCTTGAGATCCCTTGTCGACAGCACTCATTACTTTGTGTGAATGAAGAAGTATTTGGCTCCTCCCCCCCCCCCCCCAAAAAAAAAAAAAAAAGAAAATTCCCGAATCCAGTTTTAATAGAGTTTTTGTCGCTTGAACTGACAAAGAATACGTATATTGTTGAAAACGACTCTATAGTTACATTTCTCTAGTGGGCAGAGTACAGCAGAACCTGCCGCAATCTCAAAGTGTAGCGAACTTTCCCAAAACTGCGATGGTCCCTCTCACCATCCTTAATGTACATAAACCTCCAGCCGAGTAAAAAATTCGCAGGGATAATTTACTGTTATGACGGCCCATTGCCTGGCTCGAAAAAGATGTTAAAAACTCTGAAACTACGTAGCGATGGGACATATAAAGCAAGATTAAATAAGTGGACAGGGCTGAACAGGAAACTTGTGCCCTTTGGCGCCTCGCGGCGAACTGCCGGTAGGCGCGCCGCAGCAGCGTCCGCTCTATGGCGCGCCGCTCTGCAGCCCAGGGTTCCCCCGCCGCGGCCCGCCGGCACTCCTTTAACCAATTACCGCTCGCGTCCCTCGGCTGCCGTCGCGCTCCAGCCGGCTCCGGCCAAGTCCCTCGGCGCCTGATGGACTTCGACCCACTTCTGTTCCGTTGTTTCTCTTTTGCTCCCGTCCGGATTCTGCTCTCTCTCGGAAGTAGCATCCCACGTGAAATAACATTGTTCCCCGCGACCAGATCCTGCTCCTCTGTCCTCCGAGGCAGCCGGAGTTCCCGACTTTTGGACAGTATAGTCGTCGTCATTCTTTACAGTCCCTTGCGAGCAATCGTTCCGTGCAGTTCTAGACTGGTACTGTGGACACTTATTTGTAGTGAGCCGGCCACAGTGGCCGAGCGGCTCTAGGTTCTTCAGTCTGGAACCGCGCGACTGCTACCGTCGCAGGTCCGAATCCTGCCTCGGGCATGGATGTGTGTGGTGTCCTTAGGTTAGTTAGGTTTAAGTAGTTCTAAATTCTAAGGGACTGATGACCTCAGATGTTAAGTCCCATAGTGCCCAGAGCCATTTGAACCAATTGTAGTGAGTCAGAATACTTTGACTTATTCACAGCTGCAAAATACTAACGCGAATTCTTTACAGACGAATGGAAAAACTGGTAGAAGCCGACCTCGGGGAAGATCGGTTTGGATTCCGTAGAAATACTGGAACACGTGAGGCAATACTGACCTTACGACTTATCTTAGAAGAAAGATTAAGGAAAGGCAAACCTACGTTTCTAGCATTTGTGGATTTAGAGAAAGCTTTTGACAATGTTGACTGGAATACTCTCTTTCAAATTGTGAAGGTAGCAGGGGTAAAATACAGGGAGCGAAAGGCTATTTACAATTTGTACAGAAAGCAGATGGTAGTTATAAGAGTCGAGGGACATGAAAGAGAAGCAGTGGTTGCGAAGGGAGTGAGAAAGGGTTGTAGCCTCTCCCCGATCCTATTCAATCTGTATATTGAGCAAACAGTAAAGGAAACGAAAGAAAAGTTCGGAGTAGGTACTAAATCCATGGAGAAGATATAAAAACTTAAAGGTTCGCCGATGACATTGTAATTCTGTCAGAGACAGCAAAGGACTTGGAAGAGCAGTTGAACAAAATGGACAGTGTCTTGAAAGGAGGGTATAAGATGAACATCATCAAAACGAAAACGAGGATAATGGAATGTAGTCCAATTAAGTCGGGTGATGCCGAGGGAATTAGATTAGGAAATGAGACACTTAAAGTAGTAAAGGAGTTTTGCTATTTGGGGAGCAAAATAACTGATGATGGTCGAAGTAGAGAGGATATAAAATGTAGACTGGCAATGGCAACGAAAGCTTTTCTGAACAAGAGATTTTTGTTAACATCGAGTATTGATTTAAGTGTCAGGATGTCGTTTCTGATAGTATTTGTATGGAGTGTAGCCATGTATGGAAGTGAAACATGGACGATAAACTGTTTAGACAAGAAGAGAATAGAAGCTTTCGAAATGTAGTGCTACAGAAGAATGCTGAAGATTAGATGGGTGGATAACATAACTACTGAGGAGGTATTGAATAGAATTGGAGGTATGAGGAGTTTGTGGCACTGTTTGACTAGAAGAAGGGATCGGTTGATACATGTTCTGAGGCATCAAGGGATCACCAATTTAGTACTGGAGGGCAGCGTGGAGGGTAAAAGTCGTAGAGCGAGACTAGGAGATGAATACACTAAGCAGATTCAGAAGGATGTAGGTTGCAGTAGGTACTGGAAGATGAAGAGGCTTGCACAGGATAGAGTATCATGGAGAGCTGCATCAAACCAGTCTCAGGACTGAAGACCACAACAACAACAACAACATAGATTACTTTATTTTACTCAAGTTGAGTGGCAAAGGGCCACCAGTAATAATTACTTCAGAGAAGCCAAGATCGCTTGTAAACACCCTTTATTGTCGATTAGCATTTCGGTAAGCATGGTTACCATGAAACATTCCTGACAGATCAAAACATTGTGCAGGACCGAGGCTCGAACTCGCGACCTTTGCCTTCCGCGGGCGAGTGCTCTTCCAACTGAACTAACCAAGCACGCCTAGCGACCCGTCCTCACAGCTTCAGTTCTGCTAGTACCTCGTCTCCTACCTTCCGAGTTCGACTCTCGGTCCGGAACACAGTTTAAAGTCAGGATTGTTTCATGTCAGCGCACATTCTGCTGCAGAGTGAAAATCTCGTTAAGGTTACCATCTTCAGATCTCGATAAAAGGTAGATACACTGAAACAGGTCTTTGAGGGATTGTTATTTGCACTTTTGGAATTTGTGCGTACTATGGTTGTCTCAAACGCTAAGCGACAATTATGCATCACTTATTACTCATACGCAGTCTTTGGTCAGAGTAGCTGAGTCGCTGGAAGATATGCTTATTTTTGTCATCGCTGCTTGGCAGCGAGAAGCACGTGACGCTGAGCAGGGACTCGTGGCATTGTAGACTTAAATGTATCTGCGTTGAAGTAAAATGATTTGTGTTTGAATATTGTGCAACAGAGGAGAAAGATTCGATTAACGATTTACAATGAAATTAGATGTAAAAAAAAGTATGAAGAGGAATGAAATTAACATTTCTCATTTAGTGAGACATCGATATCAGGGAAATTAAGATTTTTCATTAAAGATTGGTTGACTTTCACTGTAAGGTATTTTTATGTTTATCAATTATTTGTCTAACATTTGTGAGAGTAAAAGTTTAATATCGATGTTGCCCTTTGTCAATGTTAATGAGTGTTGTGGTAATTTGTGGTAAGATCTTATGGGACCAAAATACTTAGGTCATCGGTCCCTAAGCTTTCACACTACTAACTTAAACTCACTTACGCTATGGACAACATACACACCCATGGCGGAGGGAGGACTCGAACCTCCGACAGGGAGAAGCCCCGCGGACCGTAACAAGATGCCCCTGACCGCGTGGCTATCCCACGCGGCATGAGTGCTGTAATATGAATTTAGCACAATTCATATTATATTAGATAGTTAAAAAAACGTTTGTTGAAGGAATATTTCACCTGTCTACATCCTCGAACCAAGTCATTTTTGTTTAAAATGTGTCTCACCCTATGATGCGAATAAAATGGTTTTCTTGATGTCTGGAGTATGGCACTAAGCTCTCAGCAAGTGCAGTTAGAAAGTTGAGGCTGGCGCACATAGAGCAGCAACCACTGCGTTCCGAAGCAATTACGTAACGAGGTAAGACATTTTCATTGCAGGATCAGTTTGCTATGGAAATTATCAACGCACAGGGACAATTTCACGAATAGCAATATTAGGCACGGCTTTCACGCACAGGGATCACTTTGTTAATTAAAGAGAGTAATAGTGAAGATCAGGATTTAATCAGTTTCCACATATTTTTTGAAATATTGTAAAAGAGGACCCATTTCATTTTGTATTCTCGCAGGTAGATATATTCGGTTTCTCTCGCAGCTGGAAATGGACAAAGTCACGGAAAGCAACAACATCAAATTTAGAACCAGCCAACCAAGCCAGAATGAAATCACAAATGAAATGAAAATAAATATTAAAGGAAATTTTCAACATGTATTCTACACCAGTCTAGCGGTGGCCTGGCTGCAATGAACTACACAGTTCTGTGTGCTCTGGCACACAACATTTGGCATACTACTGTGTATATCATAGCTTTAACCTTCCCTTGCTGATGTATCGTTCATCTCGTCCTTCACAAAACTGACAAAGTGTTTAGAAAGAGTCCTTGTACAGCTGGTGTAGGAGACGTGTAATGAACTTTTATCGAGATCTGAGGATGGTAACCACGCTTACAAAAACCGGTAATCGACAATAAAAGTGATCTTATCTAAGAAGTTTGCCTTCTCTCAATTAGTAGCATACTGTTCATTAATGAAGTATTTTTGAGTTTCCACCATGTGAAACGGCCTATCAGCGGAGCACTAGTGGATCACTGTCAAGTGCTTAGACACCAGACTATTTTATTTCGTCATTACTCGCACTCCCCGTAGGGGCGGAAGTGACTTTGTTTCCCCTCTTTAGAACTGATTTACAGCATTTAATCAATACCAAAAAATTTTTTTAACATAAAGCTAAGGTAATAAGATTCTTAATGTGACGGGGATAGTTTTACGAAGTATTGGGGTGATAGGAGAGGGAAATCCTGGGAAATACAAGTAAAGAGTCTACATGACAACAGAATTGGACAGCATTTTATATGAAATAAAAAGTAGAACGGGTATGGGAGAAGGAACTGTTTGGACATAGATGTTATGTGTATATGGAATTACAGGTACGGGAAAAGCAGCGGTTATTCGATTCATTTGGATTAGAAATTTACATATGTGAGGCACAGGAAAATGTCTACTGACTCAGAATATAAGGTGATCAAAAAATGGTGGTTTTTCAGGAATTTCGCAGGAATCATTTATTGGACTGAGGATTGCGGGAGATATACAAAAACTGAAAATGATCCAGGACTGTGAGGCGTAACGCTGGATACTCGAGAGGGAAGTTAATGTGTTGCGGAAACTGAAGTATAGTGCCTTTGAATAAATGGCCTGAAGGCGATCACTAAACCTTTAAAGATTCATGCATTAATAAATATGTTTCAGTAACGATTTGATGGATAGAGACTGCGATGAAACCACTGTATACACCGATATATGCTTTTAGATTCTTGTCTAGTAGTGTCTATGACTGTCCTGCGTAAGTCATTTTAAATGCTAGTATTTACTACGATAAACTGAATAGCTGTTAATTTGTTTCAAAGGGAGAATGCCTGAATTGCTGTAACTGAGTTGTAAAGCAAAGCCATGCAGCTTCTGTAGGCAACATTTATAAGTAAATATATTTGAATAGACTGTTCAGGCGCGCATAATTAACTGTCGCTGAAAAGTATTGTTCAGTCTAGTGGTATACAGCCCCCACTCAGCCTTTTTCATTGCTACGTGGGGTCGCTTCAGAGATGTGAAGGTCAACTTTGTTTCTTTAAATGATGTGCTATAGTTTGGTACTTATTTACTGATAGCGGCTATTGATAGGAATCCAATGATGTGTAGCAGTAACGTCTTTGAAGGTCAGCGAAGGTCAAATAGGTGGCATCAGTGTTCATTTACAGAAGGTATTCGAAGTGATGACCACTGCTGTCAATGCAGTGCTGCATCTCTGTCCTCCAGACTCCCACACCATACATTCACAGACCACGGTTTTTGGTGTGCAACTTGTCACAGCCGACAAGGATTTTCATTTGCCCGTGGTCTTGGGGTGGTGTCTTTGATTCATAACCAAAATGTCTTCGGTCCCAGGTTTGAGCACGCCGCTGCTTAAACTTTGATTGATAATCAACATTGGCGGCCGAAGATTTCCGGCATAAGAAGTCACGCTCATTCTGTAAACGGCCATGTCAAAGAGGACGGAGGAGTGGACAGAGGTTCAGGGCACTCTCTTGTCGTAGGGGTGGGAAATTGCCCCTAAAGGCGGAAGAATCGACAAAGATCAACGGCATGAGGATGCATAAGGCAACGGAAAATACTGCATTGAAGATAAGTAACGAGTATCCACAGGATATGTGGCCTGTAATTAAAGAAGTGTCATGATGATCTCTCCTTTAACAAAAGATTCCGAAATAGTCTCCCATTCGGATCTCCAGGAGGGGACTGCCAAGGGAAGGTTACCAAGAGAAAAATATGAATAATCAACGAAATAACAAGATTCTACGTGCTGGGACGTGGGATATCAGAAGCTTGAACGTAGCAGAGAAACTAGAAAATCTGAAAAGGGAAATGCAGAGGCTCAGTCTAGATATAGTAGGGGTCAGTGCAGTGAAGTGGAAAGAAGACAAGAACATCTGGTCAGATAAGTATAGGGTAATATCGACAGCATCAGAAAATGGTATAACGGGAGTAGGATTCGTTATGAGTAGGAAGTCAGGGCAGAGAGTGTCACTGTGAACAGTTTAGTGATAGGGTTACTCTTATCAGAATCGACAGCAAACCAACACCGACAACGATAGTTCAGGTGTACATGCTGACATCGCAAACTGAAGATGAAGAGAGAGACAAAGTGTACGAGTATATTGAAATGGTAATACAGTATGTAAAAGCAGATGAAAACCTAATAGTCATGGGGGACTGGAATGCAGTTGTAGGGGAAGGAATACAAGAAAAGGTTACAGGAGAATATGGACTTGAGACAAGGAATGAGAGAGGAGAAAGAGTAATTGGCTAGTAATAGCGAACACACTGTTCAGGGATCACAAAGTGAGGAGGTATACTTGGTAAAGGGCGGGAGATACGGGAAGATTTCAGTTAGATTACATCATGGTCAGATAGAGATTCTGAAATCAGATACCGGATTGTAATGCGTACCCAGAAGTAGATATAGACTTACAAGGGAACCTCCCCATCGCACCCCCCTCAGATTTAGTTATAAGTTGGCACAGTGGATAGGCCTTGAAAAACTGGATCCAGATCAATCGATAAAACAGGAAGAAGTGGTGTGGAACTATGAAAAAATAAGCAAAATATACAAACTGAGTAGTCAATGGGCAACATATGCAACATCAAGGAGAATAAGAGCTCAAGAGCGCCGTGGTCACGTGGTTAGCGTGAGCGGCTGCGGAACGAGAAGCCTTGGTTCAAGTCCTCCATCGACTGAAGAGTTTAATTCTTTTCTTTCAGACAATTATTATCTGTCCGTCCGTCCGTCCGTCCGATGCAAGGTAACTGCGCCGTGGTATGGGGACGACACACCTAAACAAACATCGAAACACACGACGTCAGTCGACTACGGCGCACGGAAGAGAGAGTATTCCTGCTAACGAGGCTCCCTGGCTGGCAGTTGACTGTTCACTACTTTGGACGAAAGTGCATTAAATACGTGAGATGTATTCCGTGGGCAATATGAATCCAGCAAATATAGCTCGGGCCTTCAATAACAATCGCACGGTTTTGCGGTGCGGTCGCAAAACACAGGCGCTAAACTTATTACAGTGAACAGAGACGTCAGTGAACGAACGGACAGATCATAACTTTGCGAAAATAATGAAAGTAAAATTTTCAGTCGAGGGAAGACTTGAATCAATGACTTCTAGTTCGACAGCGGGTCACGCTGACCCCTTTTTTTTTTAACCTCATTTTGTTCGTTATAGTTCGTTGCAATTGTTCGTGGCGGACGTCCCCAGACGTTCGTTATTGATCCATTCACCCAGTTTTTTTTTTTTATTACAGAGGGCAGCTAACCCTCTGACCGAACACGCTGAGCTACCGTGCCGGCGCCACGGGACCACGGCGCTCTTAAGCTCCCACACTCCCTGATGTTGCCTATCTTGCACATGGATTACTAAGTTTGTATATTTTGATTACTTTTTTCATAGTTCCACACAACTTCTTCTAGTTTTCTCGATTGATCTGTGTTCAGTTTTTCAAGGCCTATCCACTGTGCCAACTTATAACTAAATCTGAGAGGGGTGCGATGGGGAGGTTCCCTTGTTAGATAACAACACACTAGTGATGAAGAGCAGGCTGAAGTTTAGGACATTAGTCAGGAAAAATCAATACGCAAAGAAGCTGGATACGGAAGTACTAAGGAATGACTAGGTACGCTTGAAGACCTCTAAGTCTGCGGATACAGCAATAAGGAATAGCTCATTAGGCAGTATAGTTGAAGAGGAATTGACATCCCTAAAAAGGGCGATAACAAAATTTTGGAAGGGAAACAAAGGTACAAAGAAGGTAACTGCCAAGAAACTATGGGTAACAAACGATCGATGAAAGGAGGAAGTACAAAAATGTTCCAGGACACTCACGAATACAGAAATGCAAGTCGCTGAGGAATGAAACAAATAGGAAGCGCAGGGAAGAAAACACGAAATGGCTGTATGAAGAAAGTGAAGAAATCGAAAAAGAAATGATTGTCAGTAGGACTGACTCAACATACAGGAAAGTCAAAACAACCTTCGCTGACATTAAAAGTAAGGGTGATAACTTTAAGAGTGCAACGGGAATTCCACTGTTAAATGCAGAGGAAAGAGCGGATAGGTGGAAAGAATACATTGAAAGCCTCTATGAGGGGGGAGATTTTTCTGATGTGATAGAAGAAGAAACAGGGGACCCGGTATTAGAATCAGAATTTATAAGAGCATTGGAGGACTTAAGATCAAATAAGGCAGAAGGGATAGATAACATTCCACCAGAATTTCTAAAATCGTTGGGGGAATTGGCAACAAAACTATTCACGTTGGCGTGTAGAAAGTATAAGTCTGGCGACATACCATCTGACTTTCGGAAAAGCATTCATCCAAAGAGGGGAAGAGCTGACAAGTGCGAGAATTACCGCTCAATCAGCTTAACAGTACATGCAACCAAGATGCTGACATGAATAACAAACAGAAGACTGGAAAATAAAATTGAGGAGGCGCTATATGACGATCAGTTTTGCTTTAGGAAAGGTAAAGGCACGAGAGAGGCAATTCTGACTTTGCTGTTAATAATGGAAGCAAGACAAAAGAAAAATCAAGACGTTCATAGGATCTGTCGACCTGGAAAAAGCGTTCGACAGTGTAAAACGGTGCAAGATGTTCTAAATTCTGAAAAAAAGTAGAGGCAAGCTATAGGGAGAGACGGGTCATATACCACATGTACAACAGGCAAGAGTTAATAATGGACGACCAAGAACAAAGTGCTAGCGTTAAAAAGGGTGTAAGACAAGGGTGTAGCCTTTCGCCCCTATTTTTCAATCTGTATATCGAAGAAGCAATGATAGAAATAAAAGAAAAGTTCGAGAGCGGAAATATAATTCAAGGTGAGAGGTTATCAGTGACACAATTCGCTGATCACATTGCTATCTTGAGTGAAAGTGAAGAAGAATTACATGATATGCTGAACGGAATGAACATTCTAATGAGTACAGAGCATGGATTGAGCGTAAATCGGATAAAGACGAAGGTAATGAGAAGTAGTAGAAATGAGAACAGCGAGAAAATTAACAACAGGATTGATGGTCATGAAGTAAATGAAGTTAAGGAATTCTGCTACCTTGTCAGTAAAATAACCAATGACAGACGGAGCATGGGGGACATCAAAAACAGCCTACCAATGACAAAAAGGGAATACCTGGCCAAGAGAAGTCTACTAATATAAAAATCGCCCTTAATTTGAGGAAGATGTTTCTGAGGATGTACGTCAGGAGTACTGCATTGTGTGGCAGTGGAACTTGGACTGTGGGAAAACCCTAACAGAAGAGAACCGAAGCATTTGAGATGTGCTGCTACAGACGAATGTTGAAAATTAGGTGGACTGTGTAAGGTAAGGAATGAGAAGGTTCTGCGCAAAATCGGAGAGGAAAGGAATACATGGAAAACATTGATAAGGAGAAGGGGTGCTAGGACATCTATTAAGACATGACGGAACGACTTCCATGGTACTAGAGGTAGCTGTAGAAGGCAAAAACAGTAGAGGAAGACAGAGATTGGATTACATCCAGCATATAATAGATGACGTAGCTTGAAAATGCTACTCTGAGATGAAGAGGTTAGCACAGAACAGGAACTCGTGGCGGGCCGTATCAAACCAGTCAGCAGACTAATGACCCAAAAAAATGCAGATTAACTTTTCCATGGTTCGTGAATGTAGCCTCGTCAGTAAACAAAATCAAATTAATAAATGCGTCATTTCTCTGAATATGGAGATGAGCCCATCGGCAGAATTCAATGCGACGCTTACGATCCGTACCAGTTAATTCTTGGTTGAGACTGATATGGTGACGATGATATGTATGGCGGTGCAGAACACGAACAACACTAGTCTGGCTCATGCCATATTCCCTTGTGGTTTGATGCCAACTAACACAAGGATCTAGAACCACAGTGGCAAGAGTACCAATTTCTGTTTCCTCGTTAGTAACTTTCCTTTGCCGGATATGTTTCGGATGCGTTAAAGATGAAGTTGCTCTCAATTTCTCATAGACATTGTGGGGCGGCGGTTACTTATAAAAATAAATTTTTGCTGTATAAATGCTTGCATGTTGAATCAGTTTCTGGCTTTTAGAATGTTGTTAATGCTGTCTCTCGCCGTTCTCAACACTGGCTCTCTATTTACTTTTTAGCACCCAGAAAGTGATTTAACAAAACGTGAAGCCTGTAATTAGAGTTCCTAGTGCCCACTTCATCTGAGAATACCATTATAGCTGCAGCTTATAGCTCTGAGGAATTAGGAGAGTGTCCGGGATTTCTAATCAAAAACGATTTTCCTAAATAGTTTTTGTATATTCTGAAATTCACTGATAAAAAACACAAGTATCCCTACAACCTAACTAACAGAGCAGTTCAGAGTCTAATGCGCTGATGCAACTATAAATGTCCGAATTAAATGTTAAAAAGAATGCTCGCCAAAATTTGATGAGAATATTTCATCAAACGCCACGCTAAATAATTGGTAGAATGTCTGTCCCGCGACGGCACGTGAAAATACGACAATACGCAAACTGAAGCTAGATAATGAAAATCATCCCAGAATTAACCCTTCACTTGAAATGATTTCACGGTTCTGCGTATCTCTAGTAACTTAATACGGCACCCGAGGCTGTTTGTAGCAGTGATACCGATGCGATGCGACTCCCGACACACATAGCGTGTTATTCAGCGTCTGGAGAGAACTGGGGCCTTCCTTCCTCGCGCAGCGCTCTTATATATATAGACGCGATGCGGACGGCTAAGGGAACGCCTGATCAAATCGGCTCTCCCGACTAGCCGCTGGGCTAGTAACGCACCACTTCAAGTTACATAATAATTTATAGCTTCTTTTGCTGATGGCCGATGAAGCTCTTAATTTAAACGTGCATTCAGCACGCAGGTAAGTATTGATAATAAAATTTTGACGTGGCTAAGTTAAATATTTTGGGCGAGAGAATTAATTAAATTACACTGCACGCAGTAGATGAGCTCTGAACTGGCCCTTTTGAGATCCGCTATCGCTATAATTTTATAGGTATTCAAAAGAAACTTTTCACATCTTCACAGTCATAGCGGACCTCCAACCTATTTAAATCTAAACATCCTAGCCTTATTTATTAGCCTACTTAATCTATCTTGCTTCCTTCAGTTTTGAGACGAAAACCAGAAAATCATGAATTTCCACTAAAGTCTTAATCTGTGAAATCCAAAGTACTGTTTTTATTCAATCATTATGAAAGATGAATCTAAATATAAATTTTGAAGTCTCTAGCTCTTTTCTGTTGCGCCAATGATTTTTTTTTGAAAAACGTCCAAATTTCGAAAATGGGTGAAGTTATCGAACTGATATTTAACACACATTAATTTAGTATTATTCCTGTCATGCTAGAAAAGTTTTAGGTCATTAGCTTGATTTTTAAGGTATTGCGCAACATTTATGACGTCAGAGCTAGTTACAGCAGACTGGCTAGTACACAATGGAAACTGATGTGAATTTACTACAGCGTGAGTAGGCTGCTTCCCTACAACATATTTAAATGTACAATGTAGGGTGAGTTCGTTGAGTATATCTTTCAGCGTATAAGACTCTAGTTCTCACTGAATTTCGTTGGCATTCTCCGTAAATGAGAAGCTTATCGACCTGTTCTTCGAAGGAATACCTCATTCACATTCGCTTGATTTGACGATACTAGTCTTACCGTTCCTATTGGTGTTGTATTGCCAAACTGTCGAAGGTGTTCATAAGTCATTGGTACGTTAGATTTATACGCCGTATTCGGCTAATATTTACTGTTTGCAACGATATACGAGAGCGAATTGTCAGAACATCTGCTACGATAAGTGCCGAAGAGATAAGGAATACCACTAAATCCATTATAAGAATATTACAACAATGCACTGATACCAATGGTCATCTCTTCGCACGCCTTCTGTAAACGGACGTTCATGCCACCTTTTTGACCTTCGTTCACCTCCAAAGACCTTACTGTTACACATCACTGAATTTGTCTCGATAGCCGCTATCAGAAAAAGTACCAAACTATAGCATCCCATTTTAAAAAACAAAGTTGACCTTCATAACTCTGTAGGCGATGCCACCTAGCAACAAGAAACCAACGTCATATCATGGTCCCCGTTGTCCCATGCAATATTTGCCCCACAAACTTTTCAGCTAATATCATATTTTCAGAGTTATTTTAGGTGGCAATAGTTAGTGACGTACCCTGTATATGGAACATGTAGAATCAGCAGGGAACAGCCATATTCGCTGTTTTTGCCTTCTGTGTTGTTATGACCCGCCACGAATTTCTCTGCTGTGGCAACCTCTTCCTCTCAGAGTAGCTCTCTATCTAGCATTGTCAAATATTTGTTGAATGTATTCCAATCTCAGCTTCTGCCTACAGCTCCTACCTCCCTCTGATATCTTACAAAAATGTCTTGACATTGTGTCCCTTCTTCTTGTTAGCTTTTTCCTTTCATCAATTCTGCAAAGAATGTCCTCATTCTTTACCATGCCAATATACGTAATTTTTAACGTTTTTGTGTTGCAATGCACCACAAACACCTCGATTCTCTCCTTTTTCAATTTTTCCACAGTCCATAATTCATTAGGAAACACTGCTGTGTTCCGTACGTACACTCCCAGGTACTTATTTATCATATTAAAACCGACGTTTGATTTTAATAGACCTCTTTTGAGTAGGAACGTCATTTTTGCCTGTGTTAGTCTGTGATTCATGTCCTACAATTCTTCTACTTCATGACGTTATGCTTCTTGGTATTCTCATTTCTGTTATTTCTCACTACTTTCCACTTTCATTGGTTTACTCTCAATCCACATTCTCTACTTATTAGACTGTTCATTCTACTCAACAAAATCGTAATTCTCTTCACTTTCAGTGAGGATAGCAATGTCAGCAAATCTTATTACTGATCTCCTTTCGCCCTGAATTTTAACCCCGCTCTTGAAATTTCAACTATTTCTGCCATTGCTTCTTCTATGTGTGAACAGAAAGGAAGGGAGAACGACTGCAACGATTTCTTACAGACTTTTAGATCGAAACACTTCTCTCTTGCCAATTCAATGATGTCCCCTGTTGGTTCTTGTACATACTGTGTATTACCCGTTGTTCCCTACAGCTTTCTCCTATTTTTTTTATAATTTCGGGATGTAGCAATTCACATTGTCAGACGCTGTCTCTAGCTAAACAAGTCCTATGAGCCTGTCTTCATTTTTCTTAGTCTTGTTACATAACTGTCTTCAGAATTGTGCAGATGATATTTTCCTTAGAGTCTGGTGATATGTCACCTGTCTGTCTTTGGCAACTTCCTCCAGTGTTTAGAAATTTCAAAGAAATGTTATTTATCCCTTCTGCCTCAGTCCATCTCAACTCGTCCAAAGCTCTCTTTCATTATGACCTTAATACTGCATCGCCTATCGGTTTAACTCCAATTTTCTCCTCTTTCACGTTATGGACCAGTTCTTGCCCATCATATGTGTTTTAAATGTACTCTTTCCACCCTTCTGCTCTCTATGCTTAACAATGTGATTCCCACTGCACACTTAATGTTGTCACCCTTGCTTTTCATGTGGCTGAAGATTCATTTCACTTTTACATATGCTAAATGAAGCCTTATAAGAGTCATTTCTTTTTCGTTTTCTTCAAACATTTCCAGCAACCATTATTGGTGATAACGCCTTGGTTCAATGGCTTTGCTTCCCCCTCATCATACAACAGCTTGGTGGATGTTGAAGATGTATATAATAAGGCATACAAATCCTGGAACCTGCTGTAGAATAACATGCCACGTTAGATGCGCATCATATGTGGCATTTGTGATAACCTTGATAGTTATCTGTAGAATTACACATTCCTTTATACAACTATTGCGGACTGGGGAAAAAGCTGGAAAGCGGCTACCTTGTAGTGATAAGGGAATCAATCAACTGGGCAAAATTTTCAAGACTGTATTATGCTGTATATTGAATTTTAGCTGATGAAGCTAATCAAACACATGGGAGAAGCAACAGTGGTACAGGGAATCCTATTGAGACATATGCAGTTGATAAAGAAATGAACACCAAACTTAAATTAGCTGCTGGGATAGATTTCCAGCAAGATATGAGCGTCATTCATTGGCTACTTAAGAAGAAGAAAAACGAAGGATGTTTAAAAAGTTGCATCCAAACACCACGGTCTGCAGCTTAATGTATCCTGAAACAGAAAGAAATAGCACCTCGGGTTCTGTTATTACCTACGACATCTGGCAGAATTATGCCACTTTTAATTATTGCGCTGGCTGGACTTTCTGCTACTAGAGTATTGGCCGACTGTCGTCACCTATCTCATGAACAGTTATGCGTGCTAAAAGCACTTAGAGCAGCTTAACAAGTTGAAAAGACACAACAGGATGATGGAATTCGTTGCTGTCCAGAAATGACTGTATTTATAACCATACAAGAAAGGGCTTGGACTGTTCAAAGAAAGAAGGTCGTGGCTAGCTACGCTAACTGAGCGACCACCTACTGGTAACGGTATGCTTAACTTCCACAAAAATTTCGCATTCCATGATTTCACGTTGTGTTTAAATGGGATATGATGCCAAAGATTATGTGGAAATCTAATGAATGTGAGGTTTAAATTTAGACGCTAAATTCGCTGGTTTGCATTTGTTAAAATAATCTGGAATAACGTCTCCTACTTTGACTTATTTGGAGACTTAAACCCAGCAGACAAATTGCTTCATTACTTTGCCAACAATCTTCGATGGTACCAAAATTTCGAGACATATATCTGTTTCTCCTGATGACTGCATTCAAATAAGCAAAATGCACATCACTGTGTCTTCTGAGGTTTTGTCTTGATTCTTGTAAAACGTTTACACTGGAAAAGGAGCATGTTGGGTGTTAAGTATACAACTGACACACATAGCTGTCAGTACACTACCTTGCAGCGAAAAAATACAACTTGATAACACAGTAGAATTATAAACTTCTTAACTGACAGGCTTAAAACCACAAAATAACCTCATTCGATATACACTATGTCATCAAAAGTATCCGGACACGTGGCTGAAAATGACAAGTCCGTGGCGCCCTCAACCGGTAATGCTGGAATTCAATATGGCGTTGGTCCACCCACTGTCGTTCGGTGAAGCCTGGCACGAAGTCGGCGTTGCAAAACATCCCAAAGGTGTTCTATATGATTCAGGTCTGGACTCTGTGCAGGCCAGTCCATTGCGGTGATGTTATTGTCGTGTAAGCACACCACCACAGGCCGTGCATTATGAACAGGTGCTCGATCGTGTTGGATGATGCAATCGCCATCCCCAAATTGCTCATCAACAGTAAGAAGCAAGAAGGAGCTTAAAACATCAATGTCGGCCTGTGCCGTGGTAGTGCCATGCAAAACAACAAAGAGCGCAAACCCCTCCATGAAAAACACGACCACACCATAACACCACCGCCTCCGAATTTTACTGTTGGCACTACACACGCTAGCAGATGACGTTCACCGGGCATTCGCCATACCCACACCCTGCCATGTGATCGCCACCTTGTGTACCGTGATTCGAAACTCCACACAATGTTTTGTTCACTGTTCAGTCGTCCAATATTTACGCTTCTTACACCAAGCGAGGCTTCGTTTGGCATTTACCGGCGTGATGTGTGGCTTATGAGCAATCGCTCGACCATGAAATCTAAATATTTCTCACTTCCCGCCTAACTGTCATAGTACTTCCATTGGATCCGATGCAGTTTGGAATTCCTGTGTGATGGGCTAGATAGATGTCTGCCTATTACACATTACGATCCTCTTCAACTGTGGGCGGTCTCTGTCAGTCAACAGACGAGGTCAGCCTACACGCTTTTGTGCCGTACGTGTCCCATTTCTCCACTTCACTATCACATTGGAAACAGTGGACCTAGGGATGTTTAGGAGTATGGAAATCTTAGACGTATGACACAAGTGACACCCAATCACCTAATCACATTCGAAGTCAGTGAGTTCTGCGGAGTGCCCCATTCTGCTCTCTCACGTTGTCTAATGACTACTGAGGTCGCTGATATGGCCGCGCCGAATGGCCGAGCTGTTTCAGGCGTCATGCCACGGACTGCGCGGTCTCTACAGCCGGAGGCTGGAATCCTCCCTTGTGCATGGGTATGTGTGTTGTTCTTAGTATAAGTTAGTTTAAGTAGTGTGTAAGTCTAGGGACCGATGACTTAAGGAGTTTGGCCCATTAGGAATTCACACACATTTGAATATTTCGCTGATTTGAAGTACCTGGCCGTAGGTGGCAGCACAATGCACCTATACGAAAGACTTATGTTTTTGGGGATGTCCGGATACTTTTGATCACATAGTGTAACTTTCGATGTTCAGTATGATGAGCGAATTATACATCAGCAATATTTTTGTAACATTTTGTTTCAGCGACATTTAATAATAATAATGATGAGATTAGGATTCTCCATCAATACCAGCATACTTTGACGGTTAGAGGCAAAAGCTTCCTTTATGTGGAAGAGAAATTTGTGAAAAAGGCCTAAATCCCTATAGTGTCATCACAAATTTCATGTAATACTTCAGTAGCCCTGTTTAAAGAAATAAGATATGAACTGAATTGTGTGGAAATTGATAATACAAGTAATGAATCTCTGGAAAACCTGGCGGAGGTCAATTGACAGTTTCTCTCCCTTATGTTGCAAATGCCTTCAGTGTTTAGAAGAGGCTGTTCCTGTGATTTTATGTCTTTTGGATGTTTTAGAATATCTTTAATTTGCCTTTACTGTGTTACTTCTCATGATTGTGTAGACTTTTAATAGCGGAAACAAATTATTTACAAAAAAGTTTTATGAAAAGATACATGTTTCAACCTTTCACTGCCCATTAAAGTAGTCACCAGCTTTATGTGTAACCTATTGTCACTGATGTGGAAGTCCTAGGACCCCCACAGCTGCCCCAGTTGTATTGAAAGTTCGAGAGGAGCAGTCTATGTCCCGACGACTCTCAGAAAGAGATCTAAATCGAATGCCATGAAATGTTTCCTTCAATTTAGGAACGAGGTAGAGGTGTTAAAGGATTAATGTTTGGAACACAACCTGTGACCAGTTTAGAGAAAGAAGTGGTAAACACTTTCTGCAGGATCCACCCATCAATCTGCAGAACATCATTTGGGTGCATATGGTGCATGTTTCACTGATTTGTTCTACTCATAGGGTTGGTAAGTTCTGCACCACCCACCACACTAATGGTCACTATATCAGAATGCTAAATTTCTTTCAGTTTGACGTTTGAATTGGGGTTAACTACATGCAGGGAGAAGGGGGGGGGGGAGGGTTACGTACATTCAGAGGCATGGAGCAATGACATCATCATCCTTATCACTGGATAGCCACTCCCCCTCCTTATCGTCAGCCAATCATAGTACAGTATTATAAATCTGAGAGGATGGAAATTGCCCAGTTGCATTAGTGGAAAATTTAAAAACCCTTTCCTGTCTCCTTCCTGTCTCCAGCCAATCACACAGTGCATTTCTCCTTATCTCTAGTCAATCACAGTGCTCAAAAATTTAAGATTGTGAAAACAGATCAATGGAAAATTTTAAAAATCTCTCTCCCTCGCTTCCTCCTTACGTACAACGAATCATTGCACAGTAATATACATCCAAGATGTGTTACTGTACCCTACGGGCCACTCTGTCTCCAACCAATCATAGTATAACATTGAAATGGTGTAAAAATTACATTATTTCTGGCATATACATCAAGTCACATCCTCTCCCACTCTCCGCCCTCCTAGGCACCAGGCAATCAAAATGACGGAAGTTGCCTAACTGTGTGCTTTATACCCTTTCCCCTTATCACCGGACAGTAACCCAGTGCAGTAGTCCTTACCTCCAGGCACTCATAATACAGTATCAATAATCCGAGATGTCAGAAAATGCCGAATATTTATTCTAGTTTACTCATCAAACACTACATCGGACAAATAACGATCATTCGCTCCTACACAGTATCCGAGGCCTGTCACCTAGTTTTTGGACACATACGTCGTAACTGCTCGAGGAAATCTGCAAATTTCATCGTGAATTCGATCCTTCATCTTTTTCAAGCTTCGTGACCAGTCGGGGTACACTCTCACCTTCAAATATTCCCCAAGGTAAAAGTCGAGCATGGTTCAATCAGGAGAACGAGGCAGCTGACAGGTTTGCCG
Source organism: Schistocerca cancellata (assembly GCF_023864275.1). NCBI lineage: Eukaryota > Metazoa > Arthropoda > Insecta > Orthoptera > Acrididae > Schistocerca > Schistocerca cancellata. The sequence goes on along the minus strand of NC_064628.1, from coordinate 454,831,911 downwards.
ATGACTGGTTGACTTTGGATTCGAGACACTGAGAGTTGCACAGAATTTCCTTAACCAGTTCAACATTTCTCCACAAGCAAGAGATAATATCAAGGTTGAACCTTGAAATTCTTACGAAAGGCAAGTTGCACAAGCATGCCACATTCGCTGCGGCGAAAATAGCGCTCCACTGTGAAAGCACAATGTTGCTCCGACGAGTAAGATTTGTTTACTGATCTGTGTATGGGATGAAGCTCGAGCCTCTGAACTACTAATATACGGCACCACTGTCGCCGTATCCTGTTTGAGTGCTTGTAAGTCCAATTTTAAATCGTCAAAATATTGTGTAGCGCCCTACATTTAAATGTGTCCGCCATTCCCCTAGGAGGCCACCTTTCATCTACTACATAGCTACCATTCCCTTCTGTAGCCATGTTGCTCGTTTGTCTGGTCACCATTCTCCCTAGGGGTGACCACTCCGCCTAGGACATCACTATTCCCCTATTAGGTGGCAACCACTTCCCTAGGTGCCCCTTTGCCTCGCCATCATTCTCCCTGCGTGGTCGCCATTCCCATTAGGTGGTCATTATCGTCATACTAGATGGCTACCATTCCCTAGGTGGCCACCATCCCTCCTTTACATAGCCACCATTCTCCCTAGCTTGTCAGCACTACCTTTAGGTGGTCCCCTTTCTCCTACTAGGTGGCTGTCATTCCTTAGATAGCCTTCACTTCCCCCTTTTCCTGGTCAACATTCTCCTTAGGTGGTCATTCTAGGTGGTCAGTGTTCTACTGACACGTGGTAGCCATTTCCAAGGGAGCCACCATTCCCCCTCTGGATGGTCACGATTCCCCCGACCTCCACATCCCTTCCCCACCGGTCGTAACCATTACCGAACTAGGTGGCTGTCATCTCCGTAGGTGGCCACCATTCCTAATTTAGTTGGCTATCAGTCACCTACTTGATGGGCACCGTTTTGTGACTCCTGAGCAACTTACATTTTTGTTCTTGCTCGAAATTCAACACCTCTGACACAAATTTTGATGTCAAACGTTTCATACACAAAACATCACGGAACATGTCATGGCGTGAGAGAGCTGATAAGCCAACGTCATCAGCAATTTCTCTGTGAGTTCGATACTGTTCATAATAATTTCTTTGACTTTTTGCAAGTTTTCGTTGGCTGCTGACTTGGTGGGTCGTCACCTTCAGGCTCTTCACGACCACCTTGGAAATGCTTATATCGCTCCTAAATCCTGTTTTTACTCACAGAAGAATCACCAAAAGCAATATTCAACGTTACTGCAACTGAGTTAGATTTTATTCCATTTTACAGCAAAATTTACTGTAACAAATCAAAGACTGCCACTTGTCAGCACACATGCAATATTCTTAACGACTGACATCAGACTAAACATCCAGTATAACTACAAGCCTACATATACTTTTCAGATATGTTTATGAAAACGACAACGAAAAATTGCGCGAATCGGACTAATACAACCCTTAATATGGCAGATTTCCCCATACTTTTGGAACGCACGTCATAAACCCTCTGGTGTAATGTTACATGACTCCAAGGAAAATGACATCCGTTGTTGTATTCCATCAGAAGACCGTTATTCGCAAAAACATTATTCATATGAAGCTCACCGATACATTAAGTTAGTACAAGAGTAAGAGAAACCATCTACTGTTGCGTTATTCTCTGCTAACGACGTAATTGGATGTCATCCCGCTTTGCAGTATACTGAGAATTGGTTGAAGGGTGTTCCCTGTCCTTTGCTACGGAGCTGATTGCTCAAGGAAACATAGGCGTTGCTAGTTTGTACTTGCCAGGCACTTGGACTAACTAATCAATCTAAGAGAATATTACTCTTCAGAGTCCTAATTATTAATTTTAAAATGACTAAATACTGGTCATTCAGAATACCGTCCTCAGTGGCCAATAATAGATATACCAGGACTTACACCAGTTACACGCTGTATATGCTCCAGAATGTCCTACCGTGGTGATACTAAAACTACTGTACGCACACCAGAGGCCAGCGGCTGAGTGCAGGTATGATGTTTATTTATTTGAAGCCCCATTGGCGCAATGCGTCACTGCAGCAGCAGCGTTCTACACGTATGCCAAATTATGCAAATCATTCAGCTACAATTCAGGAGACTCTGAGAGCACAGGAGATTTTTATTCATTTGTAAATAAATTGTGTATGAAGTTACTCGGAATTAACATTGTTTGTTGTTGTTGTTGTGGTCTTCAGTCCTGAGACTGGTTTGATGCAGCTCTCCATGCTACTCTATCCTGTGCAAGCTTCTTCATCTCCCAGTATCTACTGCAACCTACATCCTTCTGAATCTGCTTAGTGTATTCATCTCTTGGTCTCCCTCTACGATTTTTACCCTCCACACTGCCCTCCAATGCTAAATTTGTGATCCCTTGATGCCTCAAAACATGTCCTACCAACCGATCCCTTCTTCTAGACAAGTTGTGCCACAAACTTCTCTTCTCCCCAATCCTATTCAATACCTCCTCATTAGTTACGTGATCTACCCACCTTATCTTCAGCATTCTTCTGTAGCACCACATTTCGAAAGCTTCTATTCTCTTCTTGTCCAAACTAGTTATCGTCCATGTTTCACTTCCATACATAGCTACACTCCATACAAATACTTTCAGAAACGACTTCCTGACACTTAAATCTATACTCGATGTTAACAAATTCCTCTTCTTGAGAAACGCTTTCCTTGCCATTGCCAGTCTACATTTTATATCCTCTCTACTTCGACCATCATCGGTTATTTTACTCCCTAAATAGCAAAACTCCTTTACTACTTTAAGTTTCTCATTTCCTAATCTAATTCCCTCAGCATCACCCGACTTAATTTGACTACATTCCATTATCCTCGTTTTGCTTTTGTTGATGTTCATCTTATATCCTCCTTTCAAGACACTGTCCATTCCGTTCAACTGCTCTTCCAAGTCCTTTGCTGTCTCTGACACAATTACAATGTCATCGGCAAACCTCAAAGTTTTTACTTCTTCTCCATGAATTTTAATACCTACTCCGAATTTTTCTTTTGTTTCCTTTACTGCTTGCTCAATATACAGATTGAATAACATCGGGGAGAGGCTACAACTCTGTCTTACTCCTTTCCCAACCACTGCTTCCCTTTCATGTCCCTCGACTCTTATAACTGCCATCTGGTTTCTGTACAAACTGTAAATAGCCTTTCGCTCCCTGTATTTTATCCCTGCCACCTTCAGAATTTGAAAGAGAGTATTCCAGTTAACATTGTCAAAAGCTTTCTCTAAGTCTACAAATGCTAGGAACGTAGGTTTGCCTTTTCTTAATCTTTCTTCTAAGATAAGTCGTAAGGTCAGTATTGCCTCACGTGTTCCAACATTTCTACGGAATCCAAACTGATCTTCCCCGAGGTCGGCTTCTACCAGTTTTTCCATTCGTCTGTAAAGAATTCGCGTTAGTATTTTGCAGCTGTGACTTATTAAACTGATAGTTCGGTAATTTTCACATCTGTCAACACCTGCTTTCTTTGGGATTGGAATTATTATATTCTTCTTGAAGTCTGAGGGTATTTCGCCTGTCTCATACATCGTGCTCACCAGATGGTAGAGTTTTGTCATGACTGGCTCTCCCGAGGCCATCAGTAGTTCAAATGGAATGTTGTCTACTCCCGGGGCCTTGTTTCGACTCAGGTCTTTCAGTGCTCTGTCAAACTCTTCACGCAGTATCTTATCTCCCATTTCGTCTTCATCTACATCCTCTTCCATTTCCATAATATTGTCCTCAAGTACATCGCCCTTGTATAAACCCTCTATATACTCCTTCCACCTTTCTGCCTTCCCTTCTTTGCTTAGAACTGGGTTGCCATCTGAGCTCTTGATATTCATACAAGTGGTTCTCTTCTCTCCAAAGGTCTCTTTAATTTTCCTGTAGGCAGTATCTATCTATTCTAAGTTTCAGTTGAAATTTTTTGCTTCTGTCCCTGCAAACCACTAGTAACAACATTTACCTAGCGTAAAATCATAATCTGGTGCAAGTTATGATACGAGACGACAGGGACAAAGAGTATGGTAAGCATAGGATAATTTCAAAGACTTACAGCTACGAGTACCTTTGCAGTATCCTGACTGACACTGGGAACTTTTTATTTTTATCACACGAAATTCTACCATTTTACCGACGAATTTACGTTAAACGTATAGTTTCGGAGAATTATAATTTAATTAATGCTTACCGCTTCACAGGGGATAAAGAAAATATTTAACTTCTTAAAGGGAAACTTAAACCAAAATCTACAGATCTTTCTTCAGTACATGCGTTTCAACTGTTGCGGTACGTTTAGGGCGTTACCTATTCTGTATCTTGAAAACTGCCGTACTACACTCCCAATATCTCTGTTTATAGAAGAACTTCATTTCAGTCCTACTATTTCTGCCGTTACAGCAGTGTCTTCCGTAACTAACAGTCGTAATTTAACAGTGTCGCCGTTAGTATTCTCTTGTTAGCTCGTTTACTTTCCGTATATCCTGTGTACTTTCGTCGACCCTGATTCTGAAAACGTATGGAACCCAAATCTGTGCATATTATGAATACATTTTCGAAAAAATTGTTATCAAAACATTCGATTATACAGGGTGTCACAAAAAGGTACGGCCAAACTTTCAGGAAACATTCCTCACACACAAATAAAGAAAAGATGTTATATGGACGTGTGTGCGGAAACGCTTAATTTCCATGTTAGAGCACATTTTAGTTTCCTCCACCTACGCTCAATGGAGCACGTTATCATGATTTCACACGTGATACTCTACCTGTGCTGCTAGAACATGTACCTTTACAAGTACGACACAACATGTGATTCATGCACGATGGAGCTCCTGCACATTTCAGTCGAAGTGTTCGTACGCTTCTCAACAACAGATTCGGTGACCGATGGATTGGTAGAGGCGGACCAATTCCATGGCCTCCACGCTCTCCTGACCTCAACCCTCTTGACTTTCATTTATGGGGGCATTTGAAAGCTCTTGTCTACGCAACCCCGGTACCAAATGTAGAGACTCTTCGCGCTCGTATTGTGGACGGCTGTGATACGCCATTCTCCAGGGCTGCATCAGCGCATCAGGGATTCCATGTGACGGTGGGTGGATGCATGTATCCTCGCTAACGGAGGACATTTTGAACATTTCCTGTAACAAAGTGTTTGAAGTCACGCTGGTACGTTCTGTTGCTGTGTGTTTCCATGCCATGATTAACGTGATTTGAAGAGAAGTAATAAAATGAGCTCTAACATGGGAAGTAAGCGTTTCCGGACACATGTCCACATAACATATTTTCGTTCTTTGTGTGTGAGGAATGTTTCCTGGAAGTTTGGCCGTACCTTTTTGTAACACCCTGTATAAATAGCTTTCTCAGGAACATTTTAAAATAATTTGAATATACTTTTCATTTGCGTTCGTGTTTTCACATCTGCGGCGTTCATAATTAGATTACGAATGAATGAATAGAAACCTTAATATTAGCTTTACGACACCGAGACATAACGATTATTATGCAATGAATAATTACGTAAATTTTTTAGGTGTCTAATTCAACCGCTTTTGGCAAGATATGTTTCATCACTAAATCCTTTACTGTCCATCTTGAACAAACTTTTTATCGAGGGCGCTGCTTACCCACGACTGTAACATCAAACAATAAATTAATTCTTAGGCTTCAGATTTTAATTTTAAATACGTTTTTAAAGACAGTAACCCGTACAATCAGTCTGAGCCAAAAGGAACCACCGAAATCAGGGAAAAAATATTACAGCCGAACAACGAAAGCAGGTGTTATAAAGTGCATCTCTTCACTGACTACCAAAATATTAATATTCTGTTGCTCCTCTTTGAATGCACAAGGCGGAATGTACGATAGTATTAATTGACCACATAGTCTATAAGAACGACATTAAAATACGACGGTTGTCGTAAATGGAGATGAGCTTTAGGAAACGATCTGACGGAGAATAAGAAGCAAGAAAGGTAGCATAGAAGTATGGTCTAAAATGCTTTCCAAGGAAGTTACACCCCCTTCAAGGTGGAGATTGTTTGACAATGAGCCTGGTATCGGCACCAATCACATTGCCCACCATCTTGGGGTAAGTCAGGCAACATTTTGAGACAGTCTCCATTACAGCAACCATTCGGTAACACTTACAATGCGCGCAGGTGTTAATACTTACAGACTTGTCTCTGCAGCGACAATTTTGTCTCTGCTTTGTCACACAGGCTACCATGGTGCTGCGACTTCTGCTGTTTACACTACTCACAGAAGAAGCTACCTTTACACGGTATGGTATTCTCAATTTTCACAACACCCAGCTGTCGGCTTCAGAGAATCCCCATGGTATGGTGGTGGCAGTAAAGAACTGGAATCGGTTAAGCGCCAATGGTTGCTCGGGAATAATTGGCGACCACCTTGTGGGACCAGTCACCCATCCGCAATGCCTCACAGGACGAAGTATATCCCGCACTGCATGCGTATGCAGGGCTAAATCTTCACTCCCACACAGCAGCACAAACTCATGTCGAACTAGGGCAAGAGTTAAGAAACCTGTGTTTCGGAAAAAAAAAGAAACCGCTAATTATTGACTTTTCACGGAGGGGAAAGATGATTTTCTCCCACGTCATGTTGCTTCCCACACCAACAAGCGAACAGATACAGTCTTAAACATCTTTATCTAAATCGCCTGTGCCTTGTAGCTTGTTAGTCCTAGCTATGAAGTGTAATAAAGATTCTATCTCTAAACGTTTCTCAGACGCTGGAGTTTCTTATACAACTGAGGCGGTCAATGAAAGTGGCTCACAGGCCTATTTGCAGTATTGGTGAACACCAACTTTTATTACGCATGGCTGTGTACACAATGTTGGAGGAAGGCAATGGCAAACCATCTCCACTAGGACCTTGCCTAGTAAGGCGGCGCGGTTCTCCCGCGTCGCTCCCCTACGCTCTGTAAAGAAGTATGGGACTCATCATCATCAAGCACACAATGCCCAGTTTGTGGTTCCACTGTGTAGATACGTTCCTTCAGTCCATCGCCCCCAGCCCAGGCTTTGGCTGGCGCCAGTGCAGGTATCATGGCACTGTTATGCTGGAGACCTGTCTCGATGAGTGGTTGCTCTGTCTGCCCTGTACGGCTCTTGGCCTGCCTGGCAAGATTTCGTGAGGGATGGGCTCACCACCAGTTGTTTCCAATTCTCAAAATGCCGTTTCTATGAGCAAAGAACCATAAAAATACCTCATGCTTTTAGCACCCCTCCAGGCTACATCAACATCTGCTCAGGCCATTAACGTTTTAGAGTCTCACTCAAGGTTTGTCAGTTTGTAGTAAAATCTTCAATAATTTTCTGTATGTGGAAAATGGGTGAGAGAGTAACTTGTCCTCTCTCAAAGTCCTGTTAAATTAATGTTGGATTATCCAGTTAACAGTCTGTGTTCTATCGATAATGTCTTGCCAGAGAAAACTAATGCTGACATCATTAAGATGAACTGGAAGTGGACGATTAACAGCATTCAGTGTGTACACAGGCCCTATACAGCCCTGTGATTGGCTTAAGATGGCGTGAAGGCAGTGCCGTTCACGCAGTTTGCGGCAAAACGGATTTTTTTTTCTGAAGAGGTGTGAGGCACTCAGGTGCTGGACTTTAGTCTGGAAGAAGACTTCTGGTCGATGCTCTGGCATGCGTGGTTCGTGCTTGGGACCTGTCCTGAGACTGACTTCACTGGCAAGTATTTTAGACTGGGGAGCCTTTGGTGAAGTTCTTACTGTACTGACACTGTAACTTCAAACATCTCGGCCTAATCGTTTGCTGAGGACACACTTACTCGTTTTTGGTTTACCAGTCTTGACGTTTGGTATCCTTGTGCGCTCTGTCATATAGGTGAGTCAATCGGTCCTTTTTACGACCAGTGAAAGGGTGTGTCACACACTGATATATACCTTGATTTCAGGCATCTGATAAAGTGTAAAAAGTGATCCGTTGGCCTCATCGCTAGACAGTGAGATTTTTGCATTTCTTTCGTGGCAGCGATCGATTCACAGGTGCCGCCTCACATCTCGCCTCCTCCGCACACATCTCGCCAACTACAAGTTACATCGCCACACGAAGCAAACATGGTAACATACTGCCACTCTAGCCTTGTAGATCCCAATCGCCACCTATGTGGAGAAACTTCTGTAGATATGAACGATCTAAGTCCGCTCACCATCAGTTCAGTTCAGATTGCGTTATCCACATTTTTAGGCCAGGGTACTTGACTTCTGCCACCCAGGATCCTTGTCCACTGTGGTCTTAAACCACCTGTTAGTTATTTATGGTATTCAATCAATAACTTGTTTAGCATAATTTATGTCTGATATATTTTTTTTTTTTGACAAGTAGTTGTTGTTAGAACTCTAGTAAATTTTGCTTCATTCTCAATCATTTATATAGTCCCCATAGGGTTAACTTCCAGCTTGCTACACGCACTGTGGAACTGAATGAAAAATTAAGTGAGCTATTATATTCATCCCAGATATTCTCAGCATGGCTATGATAGATAATCAGAGCAGATTTAAGATTGTGGTTAATATATCTTGACCTGAGAAATATTTATTGCTAGTTAATTCTTTCTTATTTTCTGACAAATATGGACTAACAATTCTGCTGTGCAAACAATTCAAAATCCGCCTTCTCGTGTAGCCTTTTCAGTAGTACTAGCTAACTTACTGCTGGTCAGCAGGTAAATAATCTGAAGGACTACAATATCAGGAGCCTGTGTTTTAATTTAACAGACAAATCCCTTGTATAACATCTATAATAATTTCGTGTAAAGGACTACAATATCTCTTCATATTCATACCCTCACCATTCTTAGACTCGTGACTATATTCTACACTTATCTGCTAATCATAATTCTTTTTCCATTGTTATAAGTTAGTGCGGTATTGAAGTTCCCAAACCTTTTCTTGCAGCTCTGTGATTTCTGCTCCCAGCTTAACATCGGTGTAGTCTTTACGTAAATCCTGTATCCGCTAACTTAAATGATCGAGATGAGGCTGCCCTTGAAACAAGTGAGATCGTAAAAAAAACATCTATCCTGAAGGAGGCCCATGTTGTTTTTCACACTGGGGAGTGACTCGCGACAAACGTCTTTATGTACCTTTCCACGGGTAGCGAGTAGAGTCCAACAGGCGTGTAGCATACCCGAGTGATCCACAAGCGACTGCAGTGTGCAATAGACGGGGCGAATAGCCTTCGCGAACGTTGGCGGAAGATACCGAAGTTGACCGACGCTATCCTGCCTGATAACGCGGCCGTGTGAGCTACACGGTGAAGTTAATTCCATTCAATAAGTTTTTACGAAACAATCACACCTTGAGAAAGGTCACTTGCAACAGGGACCGTAAAGTCTGTATTTTTATACAGGGTGGTCCGCTGATAGTTAACAGGCCAAATATCTCACGAAATAAGCGTCAAACGAAAAAACTACAAAGAACGAAACTTGTCTAGCTTGAAGGTGGAAACCAGATAGCGCTATGGTTGGCCCGCTAGGTGACGCTGCCATAGGTCAAACGGATATCAACTGCGTTTTTTTGAATAGGAACCCCCATGTTTTATTACATATTCGTGTAGTACTTAAAGAAATATGAATGTTTTAGTTGGACCACTTTATTCGCTTTGTGATAGGTGGCGCTGTAATAGTCACAAACGTATAAGTACGTGGTATCACGTAACATTCTGCCAGTGCGGACGGTATTTGCTTCGTGATACATTACCCGTGTTAAAATGGACCGTTTACCAACTGCGGAAAAGGTCGATACCGTGTTGATGTATGTCTATTGTGATCCAAATGCCCAACGGGCGTGTGCCTTGTATGCTGCTCGGTATCCTGGACATCATCCAAGTGTCCGGACCGTTCACCGGATAGTTGTCCGCCCCGGTAGCTGAGTGGTCAGCGTGACAGACTGTCAATCCTAAGGGCCCGGGTTCGATTCCCGGCTGGGTCGGAGATTTTCTCCGCTCAGGGACTGGGTGTTGTGTTGTCCTAATCATCATCATTTCATCCCCATCGACGCGCAGGTCGCCGAAGTGGCGTCAAATCGAAAGACCTGCACCAGGCGAACGGTCTACCCGCGGGAGGCCCTAGCCACACGACATTCCATTCCATACCGGATAGTTACGTTATTTAAGGAAACAGGAAGTGTTCAGCCACATGTGAAACGTCAACCACGACCTGCAACAAATGATGATGCCAAAGTAGGTGTTTTAGCTGCTGTCGCGGCTAATCTGCACATAAGTATCAGACAAATTGCGCGAGAATCGGGAATCTCAAAAACGTCGGTGTTGAGAACGCTACATCAACCTCGATTGCACCCATACCATATTTCTGCGCACCAGGAATTGCATGGCGACGACTTTGAACGTCGTGTACAGTTCTGCCACTGGGTACAAGAGAAATTACGGGACGATGACAGATTTTTTGCACTCGTTCTATTTAGCGACGAAGCGTCATTCACCAACAGCGGTAACGTAAGCCGGCATAATATGCACTATTGGACAACGGAAAATCCACGATGGCTGCGACAAGTGGAACATCAGCGACCTTGGCGGGTTAATGTATGGTGCGGCAATTTGGGAGGAAGGATAATTGGCCTCTATTTTATCCATGGCACTCTAAATGGTGCAATGTATGCTGATTTCCTACGTAATGGTTCAAATGGTTGAAATGGCTCCGAGCACTATGCGACTTAACTTCTGAGGTCATCAGTCGCCTAGAACTCAAAACTACTTAAACCTAACTAACCTAAGGACATCACACACATCCATGCCCGAGGCAGGATTCGAACCTGCGACCGTAGCGGTCACGCGGTTCCAGACTGAAGCGCCTAGAACCGCTCGGCCACACCGGCCGGCTCCTACGTAATGTCCTACCGATGTTACTACAAGATGTTTCACGGCATGACAGAATGGTGATGCACTTCAACATAATTGATGTCCGGCACATAGCTCGAGTGCGGTTGAAGCGGTATTGAATAGCACATTTCATGACAGGTGGACTGTTCGTCGAAGCACCATACCATAGCCCGCTGGTTCGCCGGATCTGACGTCCCCGGATTTCTGTCTGTGGGGAAAGTTGAAGGATATTTGCTATCGTGATCCACCGACAACGCCTGACAACATGCGTCAGTGCATTGTCAATGCATGTGCGAACATTACGGAAGGCGAACTCTTCGCTGTTGAGAGGAATGTCGTTACACGTATTGCCAAATGCATTGAGGTTGACGGACATCATTTTGAGCATTTTTTGCATTAGTGTGGTATTTACAGGTAATCACGCTGTAACAGCATGCGTTCTCAGAAATGATAAGTTCACAAAGGTACAGGTATCACATTGGAACAACCGAAATAAAATGTTCAAACTTACCTATGTTCTGTATTTTAATTTAAAGAACCTACGTGTTACCAACTGTTCGTCTAAAATTGTGAGCCATACGTTTGTGACTATTACAGCGCCATCTACCACAAAGCGAAAAGAGTGGCCCAACTAAAACATTCATATTTCTTTGCGTACTACACGAATATGTAATAAAAATTGGGGTTCCTATTTTTAAAAAAGCGCAGTTGATATCCGTTTGACCAATGGCAGCGCCATCTAGCGGGCCAAACATAGCGCCATCTGGTTTCCCCCTTCAAGCTAGACAAGATTCATTCCTTGTAGTTTTTTCGTTTGACGCTTATCTCGTGAGATACGTGGCCCGGTCACTATCAATGGACCACCCTGTATATATTGACAATGCGGTCACAAACCCAGAAAATTTTTATTGAATGTGACAGTGGCTGCGGAAGCCTACGATTATTAGTTAATTCCGTGTCGGAATAAAGTCCGACATAAGGAGCTAGGATCACGCCATTGCTAGCTATAAACTGCAAGCAGAGAGATGGTCTGGTCTGGAGCCGGCGTTCCAGGCAGCGGGCAACAATTAACACGTAATCTCTCTCCCATGCTCTCTGTTCACTACATATAGTGGGCGGTGCATGGTGGGCGGTGCATAGTGGGCGTGTTGTCATCAAATTACCTTCGGCAGTGCAAATACTCTACTCCAGCGACAATCTAACTTTGCATACAGATCACAATGTATTCCACTTGTACATTGTAGGAGAATATCAAAACAAAACTCAAACATAAAATTTAAAAGAAAGTTAAATAGCAGTGAGACTTTCTACGTGACCTGTATATTTCGTCACAATTACGTGAGAATCACGCATAGAGAGACGGGATTGGGGACTTAGAACTAGGCCGAGTCAGCTTAGTTTGCCATATGAGCTTCGAAGATATTTTTACAAAAAATATTTTTCTTTAACTTGTCTGGACAGAGGCTTGATGATGGTGTGGTTTTTGGTGGATGCGGGAGATGACGCTTTCGAAAAAGAACGCTAATACAATTATTAGGAAAAAATTTCCATGGAAACGATTTCATTTTACCAAACATCAGTTTCGGCAATGCGTATCTATGAAGCTAATAATTTCATAGGGGTAAAACCCTAACTTCTGTGGCGAGATTCCGCCACTTTTGTTAGTAGTCATTATTACAAAATACAGCTAACTAAATACATCAAATGAAAGGCTATAATACAATGTAGACATATTTAGCTAAATTGAAATGACCTGCTTGCACACTAACTACATTCTCTTCACAGGGCAGCAACCCCAAATCAGAATCACTACTGACGATGCATGAGTAGAATAGCTATCATTTATTAAAATAATACACGATCACAAAATAGATACTCAGCTTTTGTTTTGTGAGAAAGTGTGGCATTTAACTTAGTAAATGGAGTTAACAAAGAGTGTGTTCTGTCTCTCAATAAGTAAATACTTCGCCTGTCAGTTGAAAAGAAGTCGGCGCAAAATGTCCGACGGCTAGACTGGTCGGCACTACAGATAACCAGCAGGTAGTTGTTGACAACTGCAACATGGGCTGCTGATAACGGTTGGGCGATAGCTGAGTGGTAACTGTCCAAGAACTGATGATGACATTCTCGAACAGGAACTGCAGAAAACTGTCTGATTGTCAGCATGTGGTCGCTAAAATCGTGTACTCAAAGTGCGAATATCATACTATGAAATGTTTCAAATGGTTCAAGTAGTTTCGGGTTTCAGCGCTATCGGTGATGGCAAATGTAGTGTTGGCGGATGACTGGCCTATTTCAAAGTCTTGTAGTGGAAACACAAAGTACTTCCTCGTGCGTGCCCACCTAGGACGTGGCTAATCATGCAAAGTCTGGCGCCACACTGAGACTGCCTGCTCTGTGAAACCTCTGAGACTAACATTACGTGCCGGCCGGTGTGGCCGAGAGGTTCTACGTGCTACAGTCTGGAACCGTGCGACCGCTAAGGTCGCAGGTTCGAATCCTGCCTCGGGCATGGATGTGTGTGATGTCCTTAGGTTAGTTAGGTTTAAGTAGTTCTAAGTTCTAGGGAACTGATGACCTCAGCAGTTAAGTACCGTAGTGCTCAGAGCCATTTGAACCATTTTTGAACTAATATTAGGTACCGCGTCTTACGGAGACACAGCACGTAAATGCTGCTGTTCGCCTGGCGACAGGTATTATCGAAATACAAATTTAAATTTGTCATTAAGCAAACTGAATTACAGTCAGTCAATAAAAGTTGAACTACTTATAAAATACAAAAAAATAGTAACATGGCATTTTATAGTATCAGAAAAAGCACGAAAATTACTTGTAAATGTAAGTATTGTAACTCAAGACAGGTTGTTATTTAAAGATAACTACAGAACAAATTCTGTCCATGAGGCTAAACTACGCCACATGAACGAGGCTTAAATAAAATTCAAAATATTCATAGCTCATCGCAGGCTGATAACACGGATGATTGTTCTTCTAACACAATATGAAATTTTCAGGTAGCAACAGAATAGTTACAACGTAGGTTTAACTACTGACGCCATTCGACGCCCATCAATAAACAGAAAACGAATCAACCCAAAATATAGCAAGTAATAGAATGGTAGCACTGCAAACTATTTGCCGTAAGAAGGTCCAGGGTTCACGACAATAGGAAAGTGTTAATTGAGCTTACGTAACGCTAGGAGCAAAGACCTACCTGCTAACACGAGCCGTCTCACTGCTTAAGTGAACCAGTACTGACAGCTTTAACTGTAGCGTCGGCCTCTTCTCACGCGTTTACAATATTGTGCGGCTTATAGTCTGTACACTGCGCGGTTGGTTTCTGTGTGCTTCGACTTCTTTGTTAATTAATTGCACAGTAGGTGCGTACCGCCACAGTAGTGAGAAGTATAAATTCATATTGTGGCTGTAGATACTGCTTACTGATGGATCGCTGAGGGCTTAGTAGTTACTATTTTATTAGCAGCCATTGCTCATTACGTAAATACGAATTATTCATTAAAATAAATCTTCAGTTGTGAATCATAATATTCGGCAAATAGCGTTGCACCGTGCACCTATATTTATTACATACTATTATTACTGATTTTACACACGACTAAAATCTCTTAGGGTTTTTACTCAGGCCGGTTGACAACATCTTAGCTTCAAAATCATTGAAGGCTTCTCTCATTGCTCTCCTTACGCTCATTTTCGCTTCGTTCAGCTTTTGTTCGTCAGCTAGATTTTGACGTCTCACGAATCTGAGATGAAGTGCACTTTGTTTACGTATTAAGCCATGGTGGATTTTTCCCATCCTTTAAAACCTTACTCGGAACAATCTTGTCATATTGAAGGATGTTTTTGAATTTTTTCATTTGTTCTCCATATCTTCGTCCTCATCTCCGGCTGCTATTCTGTCATCCTAGCTGAGAAAATATATCTTCCTACCTTCCTTAATACTCCTTGTAGGGTCTGTCGTCATATATGCTGTCACAGCCTTATGATCACTGATACCTTTTTCTACGTTAACTGATTCGAGAAGTTCAGGTCTGTTCGTTGCCAAGAGGTCTAAGACGTTACGCTCACGAGTTGGTTCTCTATCTATCTGCTCAATATTCGGACAAGACATCCAAAACAAAGTCACACGAATCCCTGTCTCTGGCACCAGTTTTGATGGCATAACACTCCCAGTCTATACCTAGTAAGTTGAAGTCATCCACTATTACAACGGCTTGATCAGGAGCATTACTAATGGTATTCTGCACCATCACTGGCGACTAACCTATCCTTACGATAAACGTTCCAATCTGAACTTATTATTTCGTTGTCATTGATGTTTGGTTTCAACCAGCTTTTTGTTTCCATTACTATGTGTGCATTATAACCTTCAGTGAGCGATACTAATTCTGGGACCTTTTCTTGTGTCCTCCTGCAGTTTACTAAAATCATATTAATCTTTCCTATCTCTGGTCTACGAGGACGAAGACTCTCTCAGGTCACTGCGGCTGATTAAACAGGCAAATGGTCTTTCACCCCAAGGAAGGAGTTCTCTAACTGAAAAAAAGCCCCATGTGCACACTACACTTATCCCGCTACCCTAGTAGCCGCTTCCTGCACGTAGTGCACGCCTGACCTATTAAGCGGAATCCTACAATTCTAAACCCGATAGCGGAGGTCGAGAAATTCGCATCCGATACTGTCGCAGAGTCATCTGAGCCTCTGGTTTAGATCTTCCACTCAACTCCAAACCAGAGGACCGCGATGAACCCTGGGTACGATGCTACAAATAGACAGCTGAACGTGCACCCCGCGTGCCTTCACCAAATCAGCCGGCCGCCGAAAGGAGGAGCCGAGGATGACCTCAGAACCCAAGCGGCAGGCGTGCCACTACAAACAGCAGGTAGCACACAGTGTGCTCGATAGACGCCGGCAGGGCCTCCTCCACATTACGTATGAGACCTCCCGGCAAACTTACCGAATGAACACTGGAATTTTTTCCTGCCTTGCTTGCTACCACCCTGAGGGGCTCCGTCACCCGCCTAACATTGGAGCTCCCAATGACAAGCATACCCACCATCTGTGCATGTCCAGACTGGGCAGGAAAATCGACAGATGGCCCAACAGGAGAGGCATCCCGTGATGGCTCTGAGTTATCACCAACACTGGGGAGCACCTCGTACCTGTTGCTAAGACGCAGGGAGCCAGCCGCACAGCCTGGTCCATCTTTCGCCTTACGCCCTGTGACACGCGAACCCACCACTGTCTACCACCCACTCTGGAGTGAAGTCGGACCGGTCAGAAACCGCAGCGACGTCCGGGTCACCAGGGGATTCCAGTGACACCAACGGTGTCGCAGGTCTCGTCACTATTGCCCCGACGTCATCGCAACTTTGACCATTAGCTTGAAGCTTGTGCAGCCAGCGCAGCTTCCAGCTGTTTACGGCCAGCAGCCAACTCTCCTTGTGTCCTCTCACAACAATCACGGTCCCTAGTCATATCGCACTCTGTATAAAATAGACATAAGGTATCAAACGGCGCTACTGAGTTTGAAATGTATACAAAAATATACCAGAATAAAGTAACACTTAAAGTTGCAGTGCAGATTTCTCACTGTACTCTGAGACCGCAAGATATTAAACAGAAATAAATATCTCTACTGAAGCTGATTTATTTACAGATACCTGTTGTTAGAAATCCTGTTTACCGAAAAGTTACTGCGCGAGATAAATATTCGAACTAGAATGCACTGATCGAAGCTGCATGCTGTCTACTAGCAGAAAACTAAAACTTAGTGGCGTGACGGAGCTTCAGGCGACGGGAGTATTTACACTAGGAAGCCGCCCTACTCAAGGATATTCAGAAGAATTACTCAAAAACAAAACCTGCGATTAATTTTCCATCCCCTAGTTTGCACAGTAAAATACAAACGTATAGTTTACTTTTTGCAGAAACGTCGAAAAAAAACGTAGACTGAACTAATTTACTGTTGATCAAACAAGTGCTGCTGCTGATGCTGCCGCTGCTGCACGTCCTCTCGGTTCGGCGGCTGCCGCTACACTGACGCTATAACGACAAGCAGTTCGGGGAATTGTTATTTGATCCTGCTTTTACTGATTGCATCTGTATTAGAAGTATTGTCTCAAGAGCAAGCTTGTACCTGTGCATGTATCTGGTAAACACTCATATGGCAAACATTTTCATTATTATTTATATTCGAATTAATTGTTTACATGGATAAAACTCTGTGTGTAATAAAAGGTGAATGAGGTTCTCCATCATTAACGGCCCAGTCTTTCCACTTAGTCCTGTACGGGCGTTTTATGAGGCACCCATGTATTCCCCTATCAGTGCTGCTTCACGGCAAGGTCTCATTTGATCGTGATGGTATTTCAAACAGCAGGAATATCCTCGTGTGGGATGAGGAAAACCCTCACGCTGCAGTAGTCACGCTATCAAGTACGTTTCGCTGCAAATATATGGGCCGGCATTCTAGGCGACGGTCTCACTGCGCTACGCCTTCTACCTGGCAGTCTAATGGCCACCCGTATCTGAGGTTCGTGCAAAGAGCTCTACCTGAGTTGCTGGAAACCGTACTCTTGGCTGTTCGTGAGAGGATGTGGATAAAACATGACGGTGCACCACCTCTCTTCTACATCTACATCTACATTTATACTCCGCAAGCCACCCAACGGTGTGCGGCGGAGGGGACTTTACGTGCCACTGTCATTACCTTCCTATCTTTTCCAGTCGCGTATGGTTCGCGGGAAGTACGACTGCCGAAAAGCCTCCGTGCACGCTCGAATCTCTCTAAATTTACATTCGTGATCTCCTCGGGAGGTGTAAGTATATATTCGATACCTTATCCAGAAACGCACCCTCTCGAAACATGGACAGCAAGCTACACTGCGATGCAGAGCGCCTCTCTTGCAGAGTCTGCCGCTTGAGTTTGCTAAACATCTCCAGAACGCTATCACGCTTACCAAGTAACCCTGTGACGGAACGCGCCGCTCTTCTTTGGATCTTCTCTACCTCCTCTGTCAACCCGACCTGGTACGGATCCCACACTGATGAGCAATACTTAAGTATAGGTGGAACGAGTGTTTTGTAAGCCACCGTCTATGTTGATGGACTACATTCTCTAAGGACTCTCCCAATGAATCTCAACCTGGCACCCGCCTTACTAATAATTAATTTTATATGATCATTCCACTTCAAATCGTTCCGTACGCATACTCCCAGATATTTTACAGAAGTAACTGCTACCAGTGTTTGTTCCGCTATCATATAATCATAGAGTAAAGAATCCTTCTTTCTATGTATTGATAATACATTACATTCGTCTATGTTAAGGGTCAGTTGCCACTCCCTGTACCAAGTGCCTATCCGCTGCAGATCTTCCTGCATTTCGCTGCAATTTTCTAATGCTGTAACTTCTCTGTATACTACAGGATCATCGGCGAAAAGCCGCATGGAACTTCCGACACTATCTACTAGGTCATTTATATATATTGTGAAAAACAATGGTCCCGTAACACTCCCCTGTTCCACGCCAGAGGCTACTTTAACGTCTGTAGACGTCTCTCCATTGAGAACAACATGCTGTGTTCTGTTTGCTAAAAACTCTTCAATCCAGCCACACAACTGGTCTGATATTCCGCAGGCTCTTACTTTATCAGGCGACAGTGCGAAACTATATCGAACGCCTTCCGGAAGTCTCTTCAGTGTGGATGTCCGCAACCATCTCATTGCTGCTCGCTGGATTCGAAGAGGAGGTCCTATGCCATGGCCTGGGAGGTCACCTGACCTGTATTCCCTTGATTGTTTCCTATGAGGATATCTAAACTCCTTGTGTATGAGACCCTAGTGGATACGGAGATCGAATTAGTTGCCAGAATTGTAGCTGCCTTTGATGTGATTCGAAACACACAAGAAGTATTTTTCGTGGTACGTCATAATCTTGTTCGCCGATGTCATATTTGAATTGAGGTTGGTGGCCGTCAGTTTCAGCACCTTTCGTAAGATACAGTACGAATGATACGTCCATTGGGTCCATTGTGTGATTTACACTTAACTGTTAAAAAGTACACAGTAATGTTATATTATTTCTATTATCTCCTTACGCTAGCTCCTTCGACCCCAGGTTCTCTACCTCAAATTGTCCACCTCTACGTCGCACGCTCTTAGAGAAACACTCTGTATGCAGATGGCGGTACTATGGTATACATAAAGAATAAAATGGCTGTCCATTGGCGGAACTATCATTTGTACTCAGGTGATTCATGCGAAAAAGTTTCCGACGTGATTATGGCTACACAACGGCACAACGGGGATTAACACACTTTCACGTGGCATGGTAGCTAGAGCTAGACATATGGGACAATTCATTTCGGAAATCCAATATTCCAAGACCCACAGTGTCAAGAGTGTGCCGAAGATGCCAAATTTCAGGAATTACCTGTAACCACGGACAATGCAGTGGCTGACGGCCATCACTTAACGACCAGCAGCAGTAGCGATTGATTAGATTGTCAGTCTAACAGACAAGCAACACTGCGTGAAATAAGCGTAGGAAACAATTTGGGACGTACGACGAACATATCCGTTAGGACAGTTTGGCGACATTTGGCTGTAATGGGCTACGGCAGTAGTTGGCCGACGCCATTCCCTTGATAACAGCACGACATCACCTGGAGCGCCTCTCCTGGGCTCGTGACCATATCGGTTGGACCCTACACGACTGGAAAACTGTGGCCTGGTCAGAAGAGTCCCGATTTCAGTTGGTAAGAGTAGATGGTGGACTTTGAGAGTGGTGCAGATCGCCACGAAACTCTGGACCCGAGCTGTTAATAAAGCACTGTGTAAGCTGGTGGTGGCTCCATAATAGTGAGGGCTGTGTTTACGTGGTGGAAAGGGTTACATACGGCTCTTTGGAAACCATCTGTAGCCATTCATAGAATTCATGTTTAAAACCAACGATGGAATTTTTATGGATAACAATGCGCCATGTAACCGGGCCAGAATTGTTCAAATGGTTCAAATGGCTCTGAGCACTATGGGACGTAACATCTGTGGTCATCAGTCTCCTAGAACTTAGAACTACTTGAACCTAACTAACCTAAGGACATCACACACAGCCATGCCCGAAGCAGGATTCGAACCTGCGACCGTAGCGGTCACGCGGTCCCAGACTGAAGCGCTTAGAACCGCACGGCCACACCGGCCGGCCAGAATTGTTCGCAATTGGTCTGAAGAACATATTGGACAGTTCAAGCGAATGATTTGGCCACCCAGATCGCCCCGCATGAATTCCATCAAACATTTATGGGGCATGATCAGGAGGGCAGCCCGTGCACAAAAGCCTCCTGCACCTGCAACACTTTCGCAATTATGGACATCTATGGAGGCAGAATGCCTCAGTAAATCTGCGGGGGATTTCCTACAACTTGTTGACTCGTTGCCACGTTGCTGCAGTACGCTGGGCAAGAGAAGGTCCGATACGACATTAGGAGGTATCCCACAACCTTTGTCACCTCAGTGTACAATAACTGCAGCTTTATAGATTTCTCATAGACCTTCCTTCACACCAACGCCCGTGGTAGTTTAGGAATTCCCAAAATGGTTATCAGCAGATCTGTCATTTTAGCACGATCGAAAGGGCATACGACGATGTCTTGTTCAATTAAGCATCTACTTCTACATCTACATCTACGTGGACGCTCTGCAAATCACACTTAAGTGCCTGGCAGACTATTCATTGAACAACCTTCACAATATTTTTTTTTATTCCAATCTCCGACAGCGCACGGGAAAAACGAACACTTATACCTTCCGCGTGAGCCCTGATTTCCCATATTCCATTATGATAATGCTTTCTCCCTATGTAGACTGGAGTCAACAAAATATTTTCGCATTCGCAGGGGAAGTTGGTGATTGAAATTTCGTAAAAAGATTCCGCCTCAATGAGAAACACCTTTGTTTTAGAGGTGCCCACCCCAAATTCTGTATCATGTTAGTGACACTCTGTCCCCTATTCCGCGATAATACAAAATATGAAAAACGTGCTGCCCTTGTTTGTACTCCGTCAGTTCAATCTGGTAAGGATCCCCAGCCGAGCAGCACTACTGTAAAAGAGGACGGACAAGCGTAGTGTAGCCAGTCTCCTTAGCAGATCTGTTACATTTCCTAAGTGGCCCGTCAATATAACGCAGTCTTTGGTTAGCCTTCTCCACAACTTTTTCTATGTGTTCTTTACAATGTAAGATGTTCGTAATCGTAATTCCTAGGTATTTCGTTGAATTTACGGCCTTTAGATTTGACCAATTTATCGTGTAACCGGAGATTAACGGACTCCTTTTAGCACTCATGTGGGTGACGTCACATTTATCACTATTTAGGGTCAATTGTCAATTTATGAACCATTCAGATATCTTTTCTAAATCGGTCTGCAATTTGGGTTGGTCTTCTGATTATTTTACTAGACGATAAACGGCAGCATCATCTGCAAACAATCTACGACAGCCGCTCCTAATAGATAAGGAACAACACAAGGCCTGTAAGACTACCTTGGGGAACGCCAGAGATCACTTCTGTTTTA
Source organism: Schistocerca cancellata (assembly GCF_023864275.1). NCBI lineage: Eukaryota > Metazoa > Arthropoda > Insecta > Orthoptera > Acrididae > Schistocerca > Schistocerca cancellata. The sequence continues at coordinate 454,810,374 of NC_064628.1, read as the reverse complement.
CTTAATAATTTTCCGTCAGTTACTTCGAACTGCGACCTCTCTGACAGGAAATCGCGAATCCAGTATTCTATAAGCACACAATTTCACTACAAGCCGCTTGTGTCGAACAATGTCAAAAGCCTTTCGGAAATCTGCAAATACGCAATCAATTTGAAATCCTTGTCACCAGTACTAAACACTTCGTGTGTATAAAGACCTAGTTGTGTTTCACACGAACGATGTTTTCTAAATCCATATTGATTGTGTGTCAATAGACCGTACTCTTCGACGTAATTCGTAATGTTCAAACACAATTTATATTCCAAAATTCTGCCGCATATCGACGTTAATGATATGGACCCGTAATTTAATGGGCTACTCCTGCTAACTTTCTCGAATATTGGCATGACCTGTCCAACTTTCCAGTCTTTGGGTACGGATCTTTCGTCGAGCCAGCGGTTTTATATATAAGAAAAATTGGTTATCGTTATTTCCTTTAATTGACTGTTCTTTCAGTTTATGGTAGACTATTATATTCATCATGAATGAAAAACTCACGACGCTGACGTAATATTCTACACCATTAATTAATTTACAAACTGATTTTTTTTGCTTTTACGCCACTGTCAGTCACAAAGATAAATATGTGAGCTGTGAAATCCTTGTGTGGTCAAAAATTTCAAAATAGCACAGCTTCAGAGCACCTCATCTGATTTGCAGACAATTTTAATGCTCAATTTAGCACTCAAACGAGAGGAATTATTTGAGTAAAAATATAATTTAAAATGTATATATTAAAAGAAATATATGAAACACCAAATAATATTATCCATGACAAATTGTAACAATGGTTCTCAGAAGAAAATAGTGTGAACTGTGTAAAGTAAAATTCCATATGATGTTCCAAGGACCTAAGAGAACAAAGTCATCAGCCTTAACATGTCCGATTGTTGTTTTTGTGGTCTTCAGTTTGAAGCCTGATCTGGTGCAGCTCTCTATGCTATTCTGTCCTGTGCAAGCCTCTTCATCTCCAAATAACTACTGAAGCTTACTTACATTCTCCTGAATTTGCTTAATATCTTCATCTCTTGGCCTCCCTCTACGATTTTTATCTCCCCACAGAATAGAAGAATAGAATTTGTGATGAGGTCTTATGGGACCAAACTGCTGAGGTCATCGGTCCCTAAGCTTACGCACTACTTAATCTAACTTCAACTAACTTCCCCCCACACTTCCCTCTAATACTAAGCTGTTGATCCTTTGATGTCTCAGAATGTGTCCTATTAACCTATCCCGCCTACTTGTAAGATTGTGCCACATATTTCTCTCCTCCCTAATTCTATTCAGTTCCGTCTCATTAGGTAAGTGATCTACCCTTCTAATCTTTTGCATTCTTTTGTAGCATCACGTTTCAAAAACTTCTATTCTCTTGTAAGACGTCGTGGTATCCTGACCTTCATTGGTTACATATTCCGCCCTCACAATCATATTCCGCACATCAAGACGGTTCATTCAAACCCAAACTCGATAAGATAAAGTCAATGTTGTAAGAATTCATGTAAACGATGTGCAACTAACAAGTAAGCGCACCGTGGTTGAAATACTAGAGGCTGGCGTACACACACACATTCAAGACACGATGGTCACAAAAGCTTTTAGTTCGGGAGAGGCAAACACCGCACGCCAGGAGGTTTTCAGAGGTTTTCACAGGGAGCTATCTATGTCGGCCGGCGGCTGCCTGTGGAGCGGACAGCGTTTGCCCGAGTGAAAGGAAGAATGACCCCGTGTTTGGCTTAAAAGCAAATTCCGCTACATTGTGTGGGAGCGCCCAACCTACGCATTCTTTACAAATATAGCACGCAGTTTCAGAGATTTTCACAGGGAGACAGCAAACGCCAAACGCCGATGCTACAGATTTCCAGATTGGTCGCCTTAAACGAAACGTCATTCTCCCGTTTTAGAAGAGCAATGCTGATTCGCAGACGATATTTCTGACGCTTTGAGCTGAAGGAATAATGAAAGAGACCGAAACATATACCCCTTCACGTCTGGCGTGGAGAGGGGCCGTTCCGTTGTCGCTCATTGAGCGAGAACACGTAACAAGAGCGTGCGCGCTCGTACGTGTACTCAAAGATCGAGAACAGGTCTCTTCTCAGTACTTTACTGGGAGAGCACCTCTGTCGAGAGCGAATCAGAGTGCGACTCTATATTGAGTCCTTGCGATTAAGTGTTGTTTACTGTGTTGGCTGCCACACTTATTGTGCAGTGTGAACGGACAGAGTTATAGTTAAATGCCACGCCAATAGTTAGACTATGGGCGAATAGGAGTCCTTGACTTCATCGAGGTGTATGGAGAGTTTGATTGGCGAAGGTCAATCCGGATAGAACGAGAGTTATCTTTTTTGTCAGCAGCGAGCGGCGCAGAAAGCAGTCATCACAGCTTATGGTATTGTGCGCTGCAGCTATTGCGAGCCCCATATTTCCTCCACAACAGTACCCTTCACTGCATTTCACACGTGACAGCCTCGACTGTAGCTAGCAACATTCTAATGGATAATTATTCAAGTTGAGTAGGCACGGCTCTCAGCCATTCTACCAAGTCAATAACAATCTTAAATTTTGTATAGAAATTTCATTAGCGAATCCTATCCTTAAGAGGTAGCTTCACATTCCGAAAAGAACCCGGAAATAACGTGTTCATTTCATAACTAAAAGTACCATTGTGATTCCTCAGAATTTTTGCAAAATAAATAATAATTTTCGTTAGTTTCATGTTTTTCTTACACTAACTAGCACTACGCCAGTACCCAAGTATCCCACTAGTTACATAAGAAATTTTGTGAATTTTTGTGTCACTTCCTTACAGCAGACGACTCCAGAAGATACTTATTGCTGAAAGTTTTTCAGGCATTTCTCTTTAGAACGTTAGGAGTGTCTGTCTGACTTCTGTAGTAGTGTGAGCGTGGAAATTGCATCTTGCAGGAGCCACAGGGTAAAGGGTACATCTCAGATTAATCCGTTGCGCAGAATGACAGAATAGCACCCAAACGCTCACACTCTCCTTATGTAAATTGTTTATCATCCGTGTTTCACTTCCTTACGTGGCTACACTCCATAAAAATGATTTCAGACAAGATTTCCTAACAGTTAAATCTATATTCGATGTTAACAATTTTCTCGTCTTCATAAATGATTTTCTTGCAATTGACAATCTACAGCCGGCCTCGGTGGCCGTGCGGTTCTAGGCGCTCCAGTCCGGAGCCGCGCTGCTCCTACGGTCGCAGGTTCGAATCCTGCCTCGGGCATGGGTGTGTGTGATGTCCTTAGGTTAGTTGGGTTTAAGTAGTTCTAAGTTCTAGGGGACTGATGACCACAGCAGTTGAGTCTCATAGTGCTCAGAGCCATTTTTTTTTTTTTGACAATCTACATTGTATATCTTCTTTATTTCTGCCACTAACAGTTATTCTGCTGTCCAAATAACAAAACTCATCTACCACTTTAAGTTTCTCGTTTCCTAACGTAATTCCCTCAGCATCACCTGATTTAATTCCACCACATTCAATTATCCTTGTTTTCCTTTTGTTGATGTTCATATTATAGCCACCTTTCAGGACATTCCATTCCGTTCAACTGCACCCCAAGGTCCTCTGCTGTCTTTCGCAGGGTTACAATGTCATCAGCAAACCTCAGATTTTTAGTTCTTCTCCCTCAACTTTAATTCCTTCTCCAAATTTTTCTTTGGTGTCCTTTGCTGCTTGTTCAATGTACAGAGTGTATAACATCGGGGATATGCTATAACCCTGTCTCACTCCCTTCTCTATCACTGCTTCCTTTTCATGCCGCTCGACTGTTACAACTGCTGTCTGTATGCTATGCAAGTTGTAACAGCCTTTCGCTCCCTAAATTTCTCTTCTGATACCCTTAGAATTTAACATTGTCAAAACCTTACTCTGAGTCTACAAATGTAGCTTTACCTTTCTGTAACTTTTCTTCTAAGACAAGTCATAGAGTCAGTATTGCCTCACGCGCTCCCACGTTTCTCCGGAGTTCAAAGTGATATTCCCCGACGTCTGCTACCACCAGTTTTTCCAATCTTATGTAAAGAATTCGTGTTATTATTTTGCAACCATGACTTATTAAACTGATAGTTGGGAAATATTCACACCTTCAGCATCGGATTTCTAGGAACTGGAATGATTACATTCTTCTTGAGAGCATTTCGCCTGTCACGTATGTTGCATTTCTTACATCTTGAACACAGGACGGAAGAGTTTTGTCATGGCTGTCTCTCCCAAGGCACTCAGTACATCTTCCAGAATATCTTCTACCCCTGGAGCCCAGTTTTGTCTTTCAGTGCTCTGTAAAACCCTTCTCGCAATATCATCTTCATCTACGTCCTCTTCAATTTATATAAGATTGCCTGCAAGTTCATCTCCCATGTGTAGAGTATCTATATTCCCCCTCCACCTTTCAACTTTCACTTCTTTCTTTAGGACTGGTTTTCTGTCTGAGCTCTTGATATTCACGCCTCTTGTTCTCCAGTTGTCCAGTGACCTCTTTAATTTTCCTGCAGCTGGTATCTATCTTTCCCCAAATTATATATGCTTCTAAATCCTTACATTTGTCCTCTAGCGATTCCAGATTAGCCATTTTGCACTTTCTGTCAATCTCATTGTTTTAAAGTTTTTGTTCCATTTCGCCTGCTTCATTTGTTGTACCAAAAAATGCAGCAACCATCCGCTGAAAAACATGTAAAATATAACAAGTGAGACTAAACAGAAAAGTAAAAAAACTGTATTTATTTATTTATTTACATATTTTACACCCACACTGGAGCACTTTATTCAATCTATATACATTAAGTCTTGATACTATTTGCAGATTTGGCTTTCCTCTTCTGCTCCAAAAACTTCTTCATCCTTTCCGAACTGGCTGCCCTTTATTCATCAGTTGCATTGTAATTTTTGCGTGCAAATGTCTTTAGTTTAAATCTTGTATCACTGTGTTTCTGGATCTTCTCTCTTTTGTCTTCAGATTGTTGCAATGTCAAGTCTAACTCGTCTAAATCATCTTGAACTTCTTTGAAACAGTTGTTGTTGATCTTACTTTTCCAAAAGTAGGTGAACAGTTGTTACAATAGCCTGGTTTCTGATAGTCTGGAAATGTGGCAGAAAAAAGCAACCCTCCTTTTCCACACTGTTTCAGTTATTGACCCAGTTTCTTGGTATATAACTTTGTTAGGTAATAGTCGCCACTGTCCCTCTACTCAGTATTATTTGTTTATAACTGCTCTAAGGATTGTTCTGCTGACTTCCGTAGTTTGTCTGTGGTTGATTTGGTCTCCATCGTGAACAGTGTTTCACTAGAATAGGTTGCTTCAGGTTTAATAGCAAAATGGTACTGTCTGAGTTCTGCATTTATCGAGAGACATTTCTTCTTGAATCTTGGCGATGTGATGCGTTGCAATTATTTCAATTTAGTTTGTAGTGCTTTCTATTGACATTTTCTCCTTTGAATTCCAGCTTATAACCTCCCCAAGATATCTGAATTTATTTACAATTTTAATTTGTTTGTCATCTTTCAGTGTAATGGTTGGTGTTTCAATATTGAAGGATGGCATCATTTCTGTCTTTTCAAACAAGATCCGTAATCCGACTTTTGCTGCTATTTTTTCGAGTTCTTCAATTTGGTGTTTAGCCTCTTCCACGCGTGTGTGAGAAACGCTAGATCATCAGCAATCAGCAAAGGCCAGGCAACTGAGTTCGGTATTTCTGACAATCGTGATGTTTGGTTGGTATTTCTTATTCCACTCTCGCATGACTTTCTCCAGTGCGCAGTTAAATCGTAGTGGTGAATTTCCGTCCGGATTTCAAATAATTCAGATCGTTTCCCTCTGAATTTAACTTTTGATTTAGTATTCTTAAGGGTCAGGCAATACGATTAACGAGTATCAGATGCAATCCAAATTCCGCGAGGATTTTAAGTAATGACTCATAATGGATACTGTCATATGCTTTCTTGAAGTCAACAAAAGTGGTGACCAACTTCTTGTTTCTCACTCTTTGAAGTTTCAAGATCCACTTAAGGCTGATAATTGGATCTGGGCAGCTTCTTCCAGGACGGAATTCTCCTTGACCTCCAAGTCCTTTATCGAGTTGTTTCTGAATTCTTGTAAAGATAATTCTAGACAAGATCTTATACGTGACATCAAGAAGCGAAATCACCCGATAGTTGTTTGGATCCAGTCTATCAACCTGCTGCTTTGTAGTATTTGAGCCACCTAGTAGCTTCGATCACTTCACTGAGATTTGGTGGTGTATTCTTCCCTGAATGTGTTTTGTTATTTGGATGTGTTTCTAGATCTAGGTATTATTTTGGTTCCTCGGCATTTAGTAATTCTTTGAAGTGATCAGCTAGAATGCTGGCATTGTCTTGATTATCGTGCGGTACCATTCCATTTTTATTTTTCATCATGAGTGTGGGTGGATTATACTTTGATGTTTCCTGAATGTTCTATAATAGTCCTTTGTTTTATGTTGTTTGAATGATTCCTCTACGAAGTTTAGGGTTTCTTTTTGATGGACTCTTTTGATTCTTCTGATTTCCTTGCCCGTTTGTCTTTTGGCAATGGTTAGATCTTTTCGAGATTTTTCAGTTTTCTTTTGCTGGTCTTTCGGCCACGCCTTGTGCCTTTTCTGTATTGCTTTCTCACATTCTTCGTTCCACCAGGCATGTTTCTTTCTTCTTCTCACAGGGGCAATCTCTTCGGCAATGGTTTTCAGTTTATCAATAATCGTCTCCAGTTCGTCGCTTGGAAGTGTTTTGGATCTCTCTGATTACAACGCATTATTTATTAAATAATATTTTCTCCTCCTAGCGGACTTTGATGGTTTGTTTTTCTTTCTTGGGGTTAATTTTTATCTTTGAAATGTAATGATCTGAACCGATTTCCACCCCACGAAGGACTTTGACGTTATAGATTACCTTGTGGTACTTTTTATCCATTGCGACATGGTCTATTTGACACTCCGCTATTTTAACAATAGGACATTTCCAGGGCATTAACTTGTGCGGTCTTCTCTTAAAATTTGTAGTTTCGAGAATAAGTCTATGATCAATGCAAAGTTCAGTTAGTCTTTGACCATTCTTGTTTGTCAGTTTATGTGCTGGCCATTTACCAATTTTTCCATTGAAATCTCCAAGCAAGATTTTAATATAGGTGTTAGGGATGTTTGATATCAGTTGGTCCAGTTCTTGCCAAAATATTTCCGTTCCTTCCTAATCTTTCATATTTTTGTCATTTGTTGGGGCATGGACATTAATGAGTGTATATCTTTTGTTCTGTTCTTTGATTGTTTAGGTTGCCGTTCTTTGGGAGTTCGTCGGGGAGTCCTCCACTGAGTCTAATATGCTATTATGAACCAAAAATCCCATTCCAAATCATGGGACACCTTTTATTACTCTTTTTGCCGAAGGTCCTTTTTAGAGATGGCATCCCCCACATTCAGATTGGTCCTGGTCTACGTTACGAAGTTCCTGAAAGGCTGTTATTAGAATTTTGTGTTGATTCATTACGTCTGCTAAGTGTTTCAGTTTACCAGTTTTCATTATTGAATTTATGTTTAATGTTGCAAAGAAAGAGAATTTTACGGGTTTGCTGAATTGAAGCCTCTGACTGCCTTTTGTTTGTTGGGCTGCCAGGTGCTCTGACTCACCACAATCTTCTAAGTGGCACCCCACCGTATCCGAGTGGTGTCTTTTCTTGGACACACGATGCTGTATATCCAATACGGTGGATTCTTTCGTTAGAAGTCTCTCCATGTTGGATTGATTGCCTGACCAATAATCAGTGTTCTGACCGTAATCAGGATTAATGACTCCAGATGTGATATGGAAAAGTGATAGATGAAATATGATGAGATGATGACTGATATTGTGGACTGTGTTTGGTCAGCGAGAGCTATTTTATTTTGCTCAAGTCCGCCAGCAAGGCTGGTTAGAATCCACTATCCGCCACCTGGGCCGCGCCACAACGGAGTATCACCTCTGCACCTGCTACGACAACGTAGTATGTTCATGGGAAACAATTGCCACTATAGAAAGTATTTTTTTTAATAAGGCAAGTGAAACTGTAGTAACCGAAATGGAGGAAAAAACAAGGTTGGTGAGTAAGGGGAGACAACTTAAAAAGTGGTGTGGACGACTTGCTAGATTAACAATTGTGGTCTTTGGAAACCAAATGAGGTACTATATAGCTTCACTGTTTTAAACCCTTTGATCATAGAAATATTTTACAGATTAATATATTAGTCTTTGTAGTAGCGATGGCGTAAAAGCCGAAAATAGGTTTGTAAGGTAATAAATATTGCAGAATATTACACCAGTTTCGTCTGTTTCTTTCATTTATAATGAATAATAATTTAGTAGAATTGTTATACAGTTTTATATTTCGATTGGTGACACTTTCATCGTTTTCTCTGGTGCAAAGGGTTTAGTTTATGCAGAAAGGATAGGCAGACACGGAAGATTGGGAGACGTGGTCCCCTGTGTTGTGGAGTCGCGTTCTGTATAGCGGCGTAGGAGGACACCCTTACGGCGCTCCTGGCCTCATGACGACGGAAGAGTGCTAACTTGTAGGCGGTCGTTGGGCCCTGCCGACTCCACTGTGTGACGTCACGGCGTGGGCTGGCCCCTCGGCGCTGATTGCGGGCGCGGTTACTGCCGGACGATCGGCGCGCCGCGGCCGCTTACGTAAGCTTGGGTTTATGGGGCCGCACTGTAAAGTGTGGCACCGCACCGCTCTGCCTGATTGGCTGTTAGAGGAGGAGAAGGGGAGGGGACGAGCACGTGCGAGTTGGCGCTCCACGTGTCCTTGCAGGCTGAGAACCAAATAACACGTCTTACAATCTGTGCCCACAGTGGCGTCTCATCCATGGTTTTACTACCAAAGATATGTAGAATGTAAAAGACGATCATGATCGGTCTAGGAACTATATTGGCGTCCAAAATGAAAGTGACAAACGGAAATTTTGCAAGGTTGCTTTTATTTTGCCGCACAACAGTATCAACAGGTCGCAGCACAGTAGAAGCAATATAATGAATACAGAGCGTAAACAAGTGCACCATGGATAACGGTAGAGAAAAATGTTATTCTTCCTTTTTTAACTTAACGAATTTACACGCCCATTCCGAAAACTGGTTAATGTGATGATCAGTATAGATTGTAACTACGTCTGGCAGCAATACAGGCCCGCCAACGACGGGCTTGCTGTGAGCGATCTCATCAATCTCCTGCTGAGGCAATAACGCCCATTCTTCCTGCAAAGCTACTCGCAAGTCTTGGAGAGTGATTTGTGGATGCTGGTGTGACGCCACGCGTCTCACAAGTGCATTTCAAACATGCTTTATGGGTTTCAAATCGGAAGAGCGAACAGACCGCGCTATGCTTGCAGTATCTTCCGTTTTCGAGAAGCCATCAACCACCATGAGGTCGAGCATTATCATCCATCATCACGAACTGACCATCAGAATTGAAGCTTGGCTTATTTGTATAGACAGAATGTGATATAAGTTAATGTGGGTTAGTACACATTAGTGCACGTTAGTAAACGGAAGCAAGTATTAGTACATGTTAGCCAACGAACATGGGTCAGTAAAAGGACGTTGGTGGTCGGTAGGGTCTTTAACTATTTCATTTCAAGTCCAGGTGGTTGTGGCAGTGGCGAAAATTGATTCCAAGTCAAGGTGGACGTGGCAGTTTTCCGCATCAGAGAGGTTAATTAATTGATCAGATTAATTAAATAGTCATGCGGACTTGCGGAGGTACTAAGCTAGGTGCGCCCGATGGCTCATGTGTATGGATGTGTGTTTTCGCCAAGATCCTGGATTAGATAATCGAAGCATGTGGGCTGAATAACGAGAATCAGGTGATCAGTTAACTTAACGAGAGCGTTCATGGTCTGACAGAGCCACGTGGTTGATCGTACATTGTGACGTCAGGGAAGTTTCCAACTCAGTAGAAAAAACATTCCATTTACCAGAAACGTGTAGGAAGAGGTTGAGTGCTGGTGACTTAGTTTGAAACAATTTTCTTAGGTTGGAGGCGGAAGCGCAAGTGAGCTTTGTTTACTGGCAGATTTCAAACTTGGCGCTGGTTCCAAGGAGGAGGAGGTGGCGTTCTGGTCCTCGAAAAGTAGTTGATATTAGGGAGTTGAACACGTTTGAATATTTATATGAAATTGTAAATGGAATTATTTAATATAGCGGGGTGGTGAGTGTGAATTAGCGAGCGTTCTCGCGACGAGCAAACGCGCTGTTATATGGTCATGGTGGATTCCACTGTCAGTCAAACTCTGGCGCCAAACGTATCCTTTGTACAGCACGCAGTCGACAGGAAACATCGTATCCGGTGTTAAGTGCTCGCAGGCGCGTCCGGCTGTTTGTGGCGCCGCTCGCCGCTGTCTACCTGGCGCGCTGGCCATGGGGGCTGGGCGGGCACCGTAAACCGCTTGACGTCAGCCGGCCAGGAGCGGGCTCAGCCGGCCATGCGTACGACAGCTGCACTCTGGAGTTTCGCTGTGTGAGCTTGGAGAAGTCAGTTGGAATACACCTGCATGATCATAATGTCTGAAATGAAGAGTCATCTTCCAGGTATTTACAGAAGGCTAATTCCGTCGCGTGTATGGAGGGTGTGTGACGTAAGCGGGGTGGTGGCACAGCGATTGAACAGTTATTGCGCGCGCATGAGATCGAGTCACTTAGTGCTAGTTCTAGTGCGGTCCAAACATGATGTTATATAGTCATGGCGGATTCCACTGTCGAGCAAACTTTGCCGCCAAAAGTGTAGCACTGCGTTCTCGATCGCACAAGGACACGTGGCGAACGGCTGTGTGAGGTCGGTATCTGCAGGTTCGGTCTTGCTCAGGGAACAGTCGACCGTTGTGTGATTCAGCTCCGAGGCAGACAATTTTGGCGGGAAACGTACGTAGTTGATGAATACACGTGGTGAGCGGACAAGGGGATGTTGTGACGTCAAACTCGACAAGTTCCAGCGTGTCCAGCGAAAACATGTTTACGATATGTGAGCGATCGCTGGGTTCGCCCCCGTGCTAGTGGCCGGGCGCCTCACATGACAGGCGTGGCAGTGTCTCCGCATGCTGGCCAGGGAGTGGCGAGGATTTGAACTAATTCAGTTGGAGCGCAAACGTCGTGGTGACTGCACTGCAATATCAAATATGTGTGCGCTGATTGTGTTGGAGAACAAGTGATGACCGTACTGCTTGAAATAAAGTCTTCAGTCCCTTCCCCCCTGCAAAATCAAAGGACGTGAATTACGTTACTATAGGTGCAGTTTATTATTTGAAGCGATTATGATAGGCTACCAGTGAAAAAAGATAAGTGACGGAGAAAGCTCGTACATGTGATCAATTATGGTGTTGGGGATTTGAACTTGTGATAGATTTTTGTTATGGATGGAAGGATAATGGCTTTCTCACCGAGAAAATTGGACATCTTGAATAAATAATAAATGATAATAATACATATAAGTACAGTTTTCGAGAGAATATCGTGTTGGAATTTGAATTTGGTGCAATTTTCTATAGTAATAAATCATAATGAATGACAATGAATGATAATGAATGTTAATAAATGATAATGAATGATAATGAATAATAAACAAAAATAAGGTTTTGCAGCCATTATCATGTTGGAATTTGAATTTGGAGGGAATTTTCTAGTGGAGATAGGTCAATAATAGTAAATAATAATAAATGACAATGAATGATAATAAATGATAATGAATGATAATGAATGACAATGAATGATAATGAATGATAATCAATGATAATGAATGTTAATGAATGATAATCAATAATAATAATAAAGACAAGTACGGTATTTGCATGCATTGTCCTGCTGGAATTCAAACTTCTCGCCATTTCTTCTTCTTCTGGGGGCTTAGGTTAGTGGACATAGCACAACTGGAATATTTTCCCGCCAAATTCAAACTTCCCGCCATTTTTTCTTGAGGTTAGGTTAGTGGATGCAGCACAATTGGACTATTCTCCCGCCAAAAGCCGCCATCTTGGATGACGTCATGCTATGTTGCCAAGTCTACATGCCGCCATCTTGGATTACGTTATCGCCGCCATTTTTAATAAATTTGGCAACAATGCAGCTTGTCCTGGTACATAGGTTGTCCCCCTACTACTGTCAACCAAGTGTTTCACAAATATGCCCTTGAAAGGCTCACTAAAAAGATGAACTGCGTGAGACCGGTCATTACAGACAACAGGATGCTGCATCATAACAACGCTCCATTTCAAACGGCCTCTTCGTCAAGGAAGTTTAAACTTCTAAAGGCATTCCTGTTGTTACGCAGCCCCCAAATTATCGTATTTGAGGCAGTGTGATTGCTTTTTCTTTCCTCGAAATTGAAAAAGTCTTAAAAGGACTCTAGAGAACATTCGGCGCTGCTACCAAGATGGAACAATGAATGCGTGGATATATAGCTGCAGAACGGAATCACTTTGAAAAAAAATAAAGACTTTGGCATATAAAAGTCGGTATCAGTACTTTTCTCACACATTCGGGAGGACTACGGTTCAATCTCGCGTCCGGCCATCGTTATTTAGGTTTTCCGTGATTTCCCTACATCGCTCCAGGCAAATGCCGGGCTGGTTCCTTTGAAACGGCACGGCCGACTTCCTTCCCAGTCCTTCCATAATGCGATGAGACCGATGACCTAGCTGTCTGGTCTTCTCCCCCACATCAATCCAACTTTTCTCACAAACCTCGTACATGCCCGCTAGTAGCGTCAGTGGCGTGGTGCTTATTTTGAGCAACAGCTCGTTTCCACGATCGCGTATCTATTAGCAACAAGAAACATGATTCGTCCGATCTGGTGCCTCGTGTACAATGACCCATGGCGAAATTTCGATGGTCCCGTGTCCACTGAAATCGTAACTGAAGAAGTCGTTTTATCAAAATGGGAACATGTTCAACAATGTGCCTTGGTCGGTTTGCTACGAAACAGTTGTGCCTACATCAGAATTTGTCCTTTGTCGTAAGATATGCCACAGATCTCCACGTATCCAGCTTTACAGAGCTAGTAAGCATCGAATTTCCACGTTCTGTATGATGTGTGGGACTCCAACTCCTTATCGGCTATTTGTGTCTTCATCGTCCTTCAGCCACCTTCCGTGGATGCTCACAAGAACAGCACGCGAACGATCGTCCAGCTTCGCTGTTTCCAAAAGGCTCAGTAGCTGGTGATGGACCTTAACAAACTGGCCTTTGTTGAAGTCGCTTACGTCTGTGGATTTTCTAATTTGCAACCTGTGTCGTCGGTGGAATGATTCCTCATTTCGCCTCTGCTCCGTTTATGCATTTTCCTTACCACTTCACGTGACCGCAACATCACCAAGTGGAATTCAACCTCGCGATGGCCAGTGTTCATAATGTTTCTGGCGAAGCTAAAACTCTTCCTGGCAACGACCACCGGGTTTCCGAGATCAGATATCTGAGATGTATTCTCCATCCAACCATCTCTAAGAAACGAAGCCTAGAGATGCTCAGTTACGGAACTATAATCAGCCTGTTGTCCTCCTTTCTTCCTTCAGAGATATATCGATAAAGTAGGCTGAGTATTGGGGCTGGTAGGGTATTCAGTTCGTTTTCCAGCACTTAGGCAAATTAAAAAGAGGTGAAAGATATCTTTACACTGAGGTGGCGTAAGACATGGGATGCCGATAAGCACGTTTACAGATGGCTGTAGTATCGCGTACACAAGTTATAAAAGGACAACGCATTGGCAGAGGCTTCATTTACAATCAGGTGAGACATGTGAAAAGGTTTGTGACGTGATTGTGGCCGCACGACGGGATTTAACAGGCTTCGAACGCGGATTGGATGTTGTCCCTAGACACATTGGACATTCCAATTTGGAAATCGTTAGAGAATTCAGTATTACGTGATCGACAATGTGAAGAGTGTACCAAGAATACCAAATTTCAGGCTCTACCTCTCACCACAGACAAAGCTATGACCAATGGTCTTCACGTAACGACCAATATGAGCGGCGTGTGCGTAGAGTTGTCAATGCCCACAGATAAGCAATACCTTGTGTAACAACCGCAGAAACCATCATGGGTCGTATGACGATCGTATCTGTTAGGACTGTGCAGCTACAGTTGGCGTGATGGGCTATGGTAGCAGAAGACCGACGCAGGTATCTTTCCTTGCAGTGCGATATTGCAGTCAAACCCTTCCCCGGCTTGTGGCAGTATCGGTTGGACATTAAACGACTGTAAAACCGTAGCCTGGTCAGATTAGTCCAGATTTCAGTTCATAAGAGATGAAGGTTCAAGTATGACGTAGATTCCACGAAGCCATGGACCCATGATGTCAACAAGGCATTGTGCAATTTGTTGGTGGCCCCATAATGGTATGGGTGTTTACATGGTATGGTCTGGGTCATCTGGTCAAACTGAATCGAGCATTGCCTGTAAATGTTTGAGTATAAGAGATGAAGGTTGAAGTATGGCGTAGATTCCACGAAGCCATGGACCCATGATGTCAACAAGGCATTGTGCAATCTGTTGGTGGCCCCATAATGGTATGGGTATTTACATGGTATGGTCTGGGTCATCTGGTCAAACTGAATCGAGCATTGCCTGTAAATGGTTATGTTTGGCTACTTGAAGAACATTTTCAGCCATTCACGGACTTCATATTCCGTAACAACGACGCTTCATATCACCAAGCCACAACTTTCCACGATTGGTTTCAAGGAAATTGTGGATAATCCGAACAAATGACCCGCCCACACACGTCGTCCATTTGAATCTCATCGAAAATTTATGTGACATAAACGAGAGGTTAGTTGGTGCACAAAATTGTGCAGTTATGGATGGCTGTAGATTCAGCATGGCTCAATATTTCTGCAGGACAGTTCCAACGACTTGTTGAGTTCATGCCACGTGGAGTTGCTGTACTATTACGGGCAAAAGGGGGACCGACACTACATTAGGAGGTATCCAATGATGTTTGGGCCACATTTATACAGATTTCTTTTCGTAATTTCAAAAACTTTTTGGTTACATTTATTGTGTTTAAAATTATTTAGTCTATTACAATGCTTATTAAAGCTTAGCTTGGTATATACAGGGTGAAGCGAAATTCGCGCACACGGGCTTCTTAGCGCGACTCCTCACATGCCAGTTGTAAAAAAATGTCTCTCACAAAATTTCGTCTGGCGAATACATCTGGCAGAAAAAGGACATTAACGAGTGCCAATCTGGCAACACTGGAAAAACATGCATGGTATCTACCTGGAGAACATCAAATTTATACATGAGCATAAAAGGAAAAACATAACAGTTTAAGTAATATCTAAACATTTTTAAAAGTAAAGAACAGGTTATGTTTGAGGATAACAGTACTCCTCATCATAGTAAATGCAGCTTAGTATTCGAAAAATTCTACAACATAACTCTTATCAGATAAACTCATCAAGGCAGGAAGAACACAGACACACAATGGTACACATAAACACATAGCGGAATAACACAAAAGGAAAGGACATGGTTTGTTTTTAGTATAACATTTAGTACTGCAGTAATTATCATATTTCATTTGCAAACAAAACTTCCTTTAATTCTCGGAGATCTCCCTTAGTTCATCATTATTCTCAAAAAGTCCTATCTTTGCATGCTTTCTGTATTAGTATTTTTATATATTCTTTACCTCCTTATTTGTTTTCAAGAAAATCCTACGTAACCCTGTTGTCCCTAAGCCCCACTTGTCTATTCATATCCTCTTTCAAAACAATTATTCTTCATTGTACACTATTTTTTTGGCCAAACCTTTTTCTTATAGATTCTCAGTGCATTTCTTACAATTCATCACAGCTCATTCTCTTATATAGCCTACCCCCTCTTAAGCTTACTTAAATGTAATGAGCTCAGATGCATAAACTAAGGGACAAGACAATGCAGCAGCATGAACATTAACACAAACAAGAACGAGAAAAATGCAAATTGGCAAAGCAAGCAGCAATAAGTATAAATTAGCGAAGCAAATGCAACAATACAACTAATGTGAGCCAATGTGCAGCAACAAAAAAAAAATGAATCAGTAGTAAATTTGCTTAGCAGAGTAATACAAAGTGTAATTCAGTAGAACAATGCCTGAAAAACAGCAGCAGCAAAAGCAATAAACTATACTTAAACATGACAAAGCTCAAGCAGAAAAAATATTACGGTAAAGATAGCCATGTCTAGTAACAATGTCACATGTTAACACTAGAGTGATGATCACAATAACTTTCTCTACAAAACATGTTACCAAGTTGTTGAAAAAAATTATGTGTGCAATTCCTGTGAAGGGAAATGTCTATTTGCGCTCCGTTTTTTTTAAAGAAAGTCGTTCATAAAATTATTATTTAATGGATCTGTAGACAAAAACTTATGTTAGTACATCTATTAAATTGTATTTTAACCGATGCTGAAGCGCAGCTAGAAACTAGATATTTAACAAATTAAGCAAATCTATGCAAGGGAAAGCATAATGATGTGATTCACTAGTCATATGGCATCTAATAAGGCACTAAAAAAAAATCTCTCAGCTAGAAACACAGTAGTCATAATCAGGTGTGTAGACGTAAAATACTTCTCTTGATTTCATAAGCATTTTAGTAAATATCAGAAATTACGAGCTCCAAAGTGTAATCATATGTTTTCATTTGCGATGCTTTCTACAAAGAAATGTCAATACCAGGTTAATGGCCTCTTCTTCTACATCTGTGCCTCTAAAAGGCACACACTAATGGTTTTCGCACAGCTGGGCGCACATACGTCAATGTCACCTACCGTCCTTACCAAAATATCTGCGACAGCAGTTTCTGCTTTAGTGACAGTCTGATACAAATAAAATTTCACAGTTCGAAAACTTATAGTAGAAATGTGTAGAAACGAAATCTATTGCATAGCAGTGTCTACAAATTTCCCTTAGCGTTGTGATACATTCATGCACGTACATACATTTCATAACTCTTAAAGTACGATTCTTGGTTTCCAACATCCTTTTCCACAAACCAGAGTCCCTTACCCCTACTCATTATTCATGTACATATAAATACTTAACCAAATTCCTCATATAGTATCGTCTTATTGATAATAAACATACCTCAACATCATAATACACATCATCATCTTAATAATATCATCATAGCACATCAATCTCTTATATAGCCTACCCCCTCTTAAGCTTACTTAAATGTAATGAGCTCAGATGCATAAACTAAGGGACAAGACAATGCAGCAGCATGAACATTAACACAAACAAGAACGAGAAAAATGCAAATTGGCAAAGCAAGCAGCAATAAGTATAAATTAGCGAAGCAAATGCAACAAAACAACTAATGTGAGCCAATGTGCAGCAACAAAAAAAATGAATCAGTAGTAAATTTGCTTAGCAGAGTAATACAAAGTGTAATTCAGTAGAATAATGCCTGAAAAACAGCAGCAGCAAAAGCAATAAACTATACTTAAACATGACAAAGCTCAAGCAGAAAAAATATTACGGTAAAAATAGCCATGTCTAGTAACAATGTCACATGTTAACACTAGAGTGATGATCACAATAACTTTCTCTACAAAACATGTTACCAAGTTGTTGAAAAAAATTATGTGTGCAATTCCTGTGAAGGGAAATGTCTATTTGTGCTCCGTTTTTTTTTAAAGAAAGTCGATCATAAAATTATTATTTAATGGATCTGTAGACAAAAACTTATGTTAGTACATCTATTAAATTGTATTTTAACCGATGCTGCAGCGCAGCTAGAAACTAGATATTTAACAAATTAAGCAAATCTATGCAAGGGAAAGCATAATGATGTGATTCACTAGTCATATGGCATCTAATAAGGCACTAAAAAAAATCTCTCAGCTAGAAACACAGTAGTCATAATCAGGTGTGTAGACGTAAAATACTACTCTTGATTTCATAAGCATTTTAGTAAATATCAGAAATTACGAGCTCCAAAGTGTAATCATATGTTTTCATTTGCGATGCTTTCTACAAAGAAATGTCAATACCAGGTTAATGGCCTCTTCTTCTACATCTGTGCCTCTAAAAGGCACACACTAATGGTTTTCGCACAGCTGGGCGCACATACGTCAATGTCACCTACCGTCCTTACCAAAATATCTGCGACAGCAGTTTCTGCTTTAGTGACAGTCTGATACAAATAAAATTTCACAGTTCGAAAACTTATAGTAGAAATGTGTAGAAACGAAATCTATTGCATAGCAGTGTCTACAAATTTCCCTTAGCGTTGTGATACATTCATGCACGTACATACATTTCATAACTCTTAAAGTACGATTCTTGGTTTCCAACATCCTTTTCCACAAACCAGAGTCCCTTACCCCTACTCATTATTCATGTACATATAAATACTTAACCAAATTCCTCATATAGTATCATCTTATTGATAATAAACATACCTCAACATCATAATACACATCATCATCTTAATAATATCATCATAGCACATCAATCAAATCTCAAAATCGTTGTAGCTTCCTTCAATAAACTCAAAACCTTTAAAAAAATGCTCTCTTACTATCGCAGTGGTTTTTCAAGTAAATATGAACAGGTCCCAAAATGCCGAAAAAGTAAAATTTCATAAGTGTGAAGAAATATAACTGTTTAGTTACGTAAATATGTGTCACTGACGTAGTAAAAGAATGTTTGTCTCTCTCAGTTAAATGATCAGATAGTTGTGTAATTCTGTGTTGGAGTAATATGGTACCGATGTGTAAAGTTGTACCAGCAAATACCATATTAGGTAGGGCTCCTTCCGCTTTCTAGCATTAAAAGGTTTTTTGGCTTTTAACATTTAACCAAATATAACATTGATGTTGATAATTCATGGCAATGTTTGCCGACAAGATAAAGAATGCAACCTTTTAACACTAGATTGCGTACTCACGGCAGTTCTCCTTGGCCGTTTCTTGGTACGACTTGGAAAAAGAGAAAAATTAATGAATGATCGATGATGCGTCGGTTCTCGATTGTGTTTAGGAGACGTACGGATTGATTGCGTGAAAATAGTTTCTCAAATGACCTCTTAACCCGGATTGCTTTTACACAATCAGACTCTTCAATGAAATTACCTAAGGGACCTATTTGAATAATAAAAAAAATTGGAAATGAATGCAAAACAGTGAAATTTTGTAAAAAAAGTTGTCAGATCGTAAACTGAACACGTTAATGGTCTCCCAAATACAATCGACACACCGCGATAAAGAGCGAACCTGTAACAAAGTTCATTTAAACATAAACATTATTTGTGGTTAATTTAAAGAAAAGAATAAGCATAGATTTTCTGTATAGTGGAGGAAAAGTATATTATCAAAGAAGAAAGGCGTTAAACTATAAACATTACCAAATTTACAATGAATACAAAACTTACATTTTTATGTTTTTCTCATACATGGAGCAGTCCAACAATCGCTGCTTCTGTATGTGTGATATTTTGCAAAAATTAAATGTCCTGGCGTGCACGTAAGTATTTTTTTATCGTCACAAAGTTTACAAAAGCGTTTTTGTTTTCTTGGTGATAACGTGGTTTTTCACACCAAAAGAAATATAACTTGTAGCGATGCTACACAACACGTCTTAACAAGTCGGCAACCAAACATCAAAGGTAATGAAGTACATGTTAAGATATCGGCGACCAGAAGTACAACTAACTATAAAGACTCTAGAATTTTCCTAACAAATGATAAATTGTTCTTTCTTCTGTTTCGCAGCTTCTTGCTATCAAGCGCTGCGGCAATGATTTTAAATATCTGCGCCCAGCGAGTCATAGTATTTAAAAGTACCTTTTAAACGCCGGCCGCGCGTCTTCGTGTAGGCGAACGTTATAAACAGATTTCGTTTCTTAACTCTCGCGTTGTTATGCTTAGTATCATTACAAACTACAGCTCGATGGCTGTCCTTTTCTCATATGCAAAATGTCTGAAATCCAATAATATCACATTGCTTCCCGCGTGAGGAGCGATGACTCCGTCAGGATCATCGAGACTCACGCGTAGTCGTGATATTATTGCTTTCATGAAACAAGTTAGTATTACTTGCAAAAATTCTTTACAATAGATTTTACACATTACATCAAGCAAAGTGGTTAACATAAAGAGTATCAGGAAAGTACGACTGAAATTGATAGTAATTTGTCCATAGGGTAACTACATGACAATTGAACTGTGCGCTTTCTAATTTATTGTACAAGGATAACAAATGTTCATTTCTCGGTAAAAGATAATGAAATTAAGATAATGACACACACACATAGATACATTATACATGGCATAATAAATATTAAAAAAAAAACAAAGAAATAAATTACTTGACTTCGCAGGAAGTCTGGATGCTGTGTGCACTCGTGGAAAAAATGTTACAAAAAATTGACATTCTTGTTTTACAGTGACATACTACAGGAATATTTTTGTCGTTGTTTCGTCGAAGATTTCTTGCAGTAAATACGTAGCACTTTACTTATTTGTGGCTTTTATGACCTGCAAAAAAAAAAATGTTTCACTACACTTGGGTAGGTATGAGTTGCACTGGGAGTGGTAGAACTTCGGGTATAAATGATAGCACTGCACTTGAGTGGGTAAATTGATTACACTTTCACAGTGGAGGAAAAGTATGGCATCACTTTCACTGTGGAAGTTGGAGTAGTTGTCGGGGTGTGATGTTGCGTTGGAAATACGTCGTGGGTCAGGAACTGGAAGACTGGTTCTGCAACATGTTGAGCCGTATGGTGGCGGTCTCTATTTCACTTGACACTTGTCCGTGCTTCCATTTATGTTTTCGTACATGAAAAATACAGAAAAAAAATCTGTATTAGAATGTGCTTACTTACTAATAACTTAGTCTAAAAGAAAATTGGGTTAGGTAAGGATAACAATTATTTATGTACATAAGGTCTCATTCTCTTAGGAATGCTTAGTTCTCATATTTATCTATTTTCCTGGTTTTATTTGGTTCGACACGTTTTCGTCATTACTCGGCCTGGTCAGTAAATTCGGTAGCAATTGTGAAAATCGAGCTTAAGACTCTTCCGATTAGTGTCTTTATAATTTCACAAGTGCTTAATTCATTGCTTTATCATATTTTATTTTGAATGCATTTCAAACACATTTGGCATCCGCGCTCGTTGTGCAAAGAAAAATTGATTGTTGAGCGCTCAGCGTACACAGTGTTACGTCCGTTTGTCACAATCACGTGATAATAACTTGACAGTTCCACAACGCTAGCAGCAGTATTCTGCGAGAAGCAGAGCGTTAGGTGTCTACTAGCCGTGGTGTGAGTTTTTACATAGTTTTTCATCGACTCTGGATTACGGAAGCAGCCAGATGCGGCGACTCCCGCAGCTGTTTCGAAGAATGTGTCCGTGGAAAGGCGTACAGTACCGTTTGTGGTAAGTACAACACTTATTCACTTTCACTCTTCGGCTTTCTACATCGTGGTTTCGTGGTACAAGTACTTATAACATTACTTCACACGCGGTATTTCACACGTGCCCTTGGAGTTATCACCTTTTCAGTTCACACTTTATTATTAATTCGTGTTCACATTTATTTGGTCGTCATGTTAAGGTTCACACGCACCACTTTTATACGTGTCCATTAATTACTTGTCTATAGTCGGTTCACACGCAGCAGCATATACGTGTCCATTTATTACTGACTGCATTATTACTAAAAAGTACAGTTAACATTTAGTATACATATCATGTCTAAAAATTATTTACAAAGAAATATTTAGTCTCTGTGACTACAAGGCCTGACGAAAAGCGTGTCTCTTGTTCGTAGTTTATGCTTCCAAGGCACTTTAGGTTTACACTTTGTTCGAAATCTTGTTATTCTTTTCTTTTTACAATAGTTACTCTTTTCGCAAGTTCAGCTCTTTTATTTTCTCTCTATTACGTCGTTAGTTTGAAGACATAGTCAATGTGGCTTCGTTTACGTGATGAACAGTTCGTGTTCAAACTACCATTAGCTTAATTGGGAAGCTTGGTGTTCCCTGTCGTGCAATTGCACATACCAAATCTTAATTGAACTCGCAATTTGCGAAGAATAAGCATAGCCCGTCGACAACCAATGTGTCACGACTATCCATTCGTATAGCCTGTATGTATCAATCATGCAACCAGCTCGTAAAATTCACTTCTCTACTGGATAAGGTAGGATGGTAAGGATACTGGTTAGAGGAAAACACAAAAGACTTTTATGGAGTGAAGAGATTTGAAGACACAGTGTTAATGACGTATGATATGATGAGCTTAACATAAATTATTATCACCTTATTTTTTCATGACAAATAGTATAATTAAATCGATACAGTAGTTTCAGTGTCGTCTGATCCAGCTCTCTAAACAATTTTCTATGCATATCTAAAATTACTTAAACCATGCATTAGCAGTGAACTATGTCTGTTAACTGTCTTCTGTTCCATGTATCGTAAAAATTGGTTTTCTAAAAAAAAAAATCGTCGTATCTCGAGGACCTGAAATAGATATTTCTAGTACTAAACTAATTTATTTATAAATGATCTTTGTATTTCAGCTGCACTGTGCCGTAAAATTGTTATGAGCGTATACGGTTTTCTCCGTATTATAATAAAATAATTGAGTTGCGCACTTCTTTCCTGCTACCTGGATCGTTATTGACTTACTTGATTCTTATATGCTAAGCTGCTGCTTTTTGCCTGCTGCTTTTCATACGTGGTCTCAAAAAATTTGTTGTCACACACTCCTTATGCATAACATAACATTTACCTCATTAGAGTAAGCGACATTAATAATTTTTATTTATTTATTTATTTATTTATTCGTTTATTTATCTACGAGCAATCATTCTGGTCTGAATGATCATTTTAATTTATTTCATTCAAGAGGAGAGAGCTTTGCTATACTTAAAACTAGTGGTAGCAGGTGGCACTTAGCACGTCCCTACTATAATATTTATTTGTCAGCTCTTTCGGCTGTGGCCGTTCATGGCTCAATTAACTTAAAACTAACTTACATCTAAGGCAAATCTTGCTCTCCTACAATAAATGTGTTTTACTTAAGGTGCTCATATAAATTACTTATCTTGTTGTGGCAGGTCGACAGGGTGTTAGTCTTGTGCACTACTCTTACATACGTTGGTACTTCACACATAGTATGACAACTTATAGTGTGTGTGTATATTTTATTTTAGCAGCTTAACTTAACAGATATTTTCAATGGTTGACTCGGTATTTCTTCAAGTCTGCGTGATGAAACAATCCTTTTATTCGTCCAGATACAGGGTCAGCTAATAGATAGCAACCAATGTGCGGCTTTCTTAAGATAATATATGGTCCTTCATACAAGTGCTGCCACTTGCGATTCTTATGATGAATCAAAGATGGTTTGAAGTGGGTCTTTAATAGCACTCGTTCATTTATACGATACGATAAGACTTTGCTAATGTGTTTGTCATGCGCCTTTTTTCTTAGGTTGGCATGAGTTGTTAAAGATATGAGAGCTTATTGGTTCCGCAGCTTCCCCGTGGAGGCCTAAAGAAGCTGCTAATGTTTTTCCGACTGGGGTGGAGCTGAAATGTCAGTTATTCTTATTTGACTAGTATTTGGCGACCTACCAGGTCGAAAATTTGCGTTCGTATCCCATACGACTTGTTCATCTGTTGATTGCGTGTTATTTGACATCGCGTTTGGTGCTTGGTTCGCCTGTGTGTAAAAAATAGTCGGATTCCCTTGGCTATTATAACCGGCGGTGTCAGGAAAAACATCCGACGAATTGTCCTGACTATTGTTCCTGAACTGTTGGTTGGGTTGGTGAGAAAATGTCGCATTTTTCGGCTGTGAAAAATTTATTTGCTGAGAGGGAGTGAAGTGACTCGGCTGACTGTGCTGTTGTGGATTGTTATAATTGTTCCATTTCTTTCCCTTGTGACGATTTCCATTATTCGTCTTGTTGTTCTGGTACTGGTAATTACCGTTATGATTTATCGGTGAATTACCGTATTGTTGCTGTGTGTTTTGATAAATCGGATTGTACCTATTCTGGTGTGGATGTTTGTTATATTGTTTTCCATTACGGCGGTTAAAACTGTTATGATTGCCGTAAGGCTGAGCGTTTGGTTGTCCCGTGTTATGTTGGTATGACATTCCATTGACGCAATTTGTTATGTGCTGCTGCGGAGCGGGCGGTCCATTATTATAATTATTCCGCGCGCTCGCACGCACATCCTCATAGATCATATCCAAATTGTCAAGAACAGAAAGAAAGGCTTCTAGATCTTCTTCACTCACATTAACTAGTTTTTCTCTTATTGACACAGGAAGTTTTGATTTTAAGATCATGATTACATCTTTGGTTGAAATGGGCGTGTCCCAATGCTGAATTTTACGTAGATATTTTTCAAAATAACGTCTCAAACCTCCTCCTTTGGTGTTGAAAGTTTCGGCGTTGTAAACCTCTTTTCGGAGTCTTTGTTGTATACCTGAACTCCAGAATTTATTCTAAAAATGCTTTTCAAAATCTGCATAGGTGTGACATTTGTTTATTATATCTGTACCCCAAATTGATCCTTCACCGTGTACATAGCCTAAGATGAACTGTATCCGCTGCCTGTCGTTCCATGATTCCGGAAAAGCACCTGTGAATGATTTTAGAAATACCATGGGATGTATATTACGTTTTTCAGGTATAAAAGGCTGAAAAACTCTGTGTTTTAGCACACTCTCGTCTCGCATTAGTTCAACGAGTGTTAGTTGATCGGCGTCACTACGTGACGTAGAAGTTTCGTCACGCGTATTATTTACTGTTGGTGAGAATTGTACCTGACGCTCGGGATATTGATGATTATCGTGTTCTGGCGGTAGCGAATACTCACTTTGATTGTCACCTTGCAATTCCGTAACTTGTCGTTTTAGTTGATCTATATCATTGCTTAGCTGACGTTTCCATTCCGGAAGATCGTGGCTAAATGCTCGTCTGATTTCACCTAATTCACTGGTTAAAGTGTCACCAGAAGTACCGGGAGCGGTTA
Source organism: Schistocerca cancellata (assembly GCF_023864275.1). Taxonomy (NCBI): domain Eukaryota; kingdom Metazoa; phylum Arthropoda; class Insecta; order Orthoptera; family Acrididae; genus Schistocerca; species Schistocerca cancellata. The sequence continues at coordinate 454,785,283 of NC_064628.1, read as the reverse complement.
AGATTTCTGCTGTAGCAGATTTAACCGTACCCTTTAGTTCAGCGTGTACCTTGCTGACAATATACTGTTCTTTGGATTGCATCCACTCTTCAAATTCCCTATTAAGTGTATTGCTTATACCAGTGTTGACATCTGCGATCTTTTTGTCAATATTGACATCGGATATTTGCTGAGCAAGGTCTTCGACTCGCTCGCCAACGTGGTTGACACTTTCTGTCAATTGGCTTACTCTCTTTGAAACATCACTGTAATGTTTCAAAGAGTCACTCGCAGTTGATTTACACACATCTATTTGGGCCTGCATATCTATGAACTTGCTACCAATATTGGTCTCGGCGGATTCCACCATCGAAAGAACACTATCAATTTTTGCGTGTACTCTTGCGTTTAGCTCGCTTGCGTAAGCAGTGGTAATGGCTTTAATTTTTTCCTCCATGGTGTCATTCGATTTTTTGATTTGTGCTTGGATGTCGGTAATAACAGAATTTATATTGTTCATTCGCACTTGAGTGTCCTCTACCCTTGATTCTAAACTGTTGAACCTGCTGTCACTTTGATTTGCTAACTGACTGATTTGCGTTCCAAGATTGTCACTTTGGTTTGTTAACTGACTGATTTGCGTTCCAAGATTATCACTTTGGTTTGTTAACTGACTGATTTGCGTTCCAAGATTGTCACTTTGGTTTGTTAACTGTGCCATTCGAGTGTCAAGATTACCCATGTTTGCTTCAAAACTGGTTTTCGTATCAGCAAACAATTTTAGTATATCTGACAGCGAGCATTCACGTGACTGCGACGCGGTCTGTGGCACCGACAGCTCACGTGTCGCTTCGTCCTGTGTTGTTCCCTCACTACGAGATTCAGGTTTGTTTACACCCGCGCGCGGTCTAAGTTGCCTTGGTTGCTCATCAGCCATCGTGAATTTAAAGTAGTTACACTGCACGAGCTAGAAAAGATAATTTTTTTTTTTTAAATTATGATTTTCACTTGTCAGGTGCGCCAAGGATTTCGCGTCCTGATTTCTCAGATATTGCTTGCGCGTTATAAACAATTGAAACTCTGACACACGAAAATGCCAATATGGCAACGAGAGAGATAAAATAAATGAAAAACACTTATAGAGCACTGAAACTGGCGGCCATTGTGATTTACTAAAATGCACAACAATGGAATTCTTGCTAACTATTTCTAACTATTGTAAGCGAAATGATGTGATAGAGGCGGATCTAATAGCAAAAGGAAACAGAAATTTGGAAATTAAATTGCTTGAGGAAAAGGAAAAAAGCGTAGAGAGTGAATGTCACGAGCCGACTGAATGCTCGGTACGCAAAGCTTCAAACGTAATGAAACATCGTACTCACATTAGTTGTCTTGCGCGCTGCTATTTATTGCTGTTGTGGATTCTTGCTGCGATTTTCTGCATATGCGTCCTTTATTTATCACTGGTTTTGGCTTCCAATTTTCTCCAGATGGTAGCATGAAAATAAAAAGAACAAATTAGTTTTTTAGTTATGTCCCTGTTCGGGCGCCACATCTAGCATTAAAAGGTTTTTTGGCTTTTAACATTTAACCAAATATAACATTGATGTTGATAATTCATGGCAATGTTTGCCGACAAGATAAAGAATGCAACCTTTTAACACTAGATTGCGTACTCACGGCAGTTCTCCTTGGCCGTTTCTTGGTACGACTTGGAAAAAGAGAAAAATTAATGAATGATCGATGATGCGTCGGTTCTCGATTGTGTTTAGGAGACGTACGGATTGATTGCGTGAAAATAGTTTCTCAAATGACCTCTTAACCCGGATTGCTTTTACGCAATCAGACTCTTCAATGAAATTACCTAAGGGACCTATTTGAATAATAAAAAAAATTGGAAATGAATGCAAAACAGTGAAATTTTGTAAAAAAAGTTGTCAGATCGTAAACTGAACACGTTAATGGGCTCCCAAATACAATCGACACACCGCGATAAAGAGCGAACCTGTAACAAAGTTCATTTAAACATAAACATTATTTGTGGTTAATTTAAAGAAAAGAATAAGCATAGATTTTCTGTATAGTGGAGGAAAAGTATATTATCAAAGAAGAAAGGCGTTAAACTATAAACATTACCAAATTTACAATGAATACAAAACTTACATTTTTATGTTTTTCTCATACATGGAGCAGTCCAACAATCGCTGCTTCTGTATGTGTGATATTTTGCAAAAATTAAATGTCCTGGCGTGCACGTAAGTATTTTTTTATCGTTACAAAGTTTACAAAAGCGTTTTTGTTTTCTTGGTGATAACGTGGTTTTTCACACCAAAAGAAATATAACTTGTAGCGATGCTACACAACACGTCTTAACAAGTCGGCAACCAAACATCAAAGGTAATGAAGTACATGTTAAGATATCGGCGACCAGAAGTACAACTAACTATAAAGACTCTAGAATTTTCCTAACAAATGATAAATTGTTCTTTCTTCTGTTTCGCAGCTTCTTGCTATCAAGCGCTGCGGCAATGATTTTAAATATCTGCGCCCAGCGAGTCATAGTATTTAAAAGTACCTTTTAAACGCCGGCCGCGCGTCTTCGTGTAGGCGAACGTTATAAACAGATTTCGTTTCTTAACTCTCGCGTTGTTATGCTTAGTATCATTACAAACTACAGCTCGATGGCTGTCCTTTTCTCATATGCAAAATGTCTGAAATCCAATAATATCACAGCTTGCCACACGCATGGTAAACAAAGTAGGCGTGTACCTCCTGACGATTAATGTAATTATACCCTCAGGTGTTACAGATTACAGCAACTGAATGAAATATGTCACCAAAAACCTTCTTTGTATCTTTGTAATTCAAGAATCTTACAAAAAAAAAAGTGTTTTAAGTGCAAAAATTAATCACTCATTTGCGTGTCCTGTAGCGCTAAACTGTGCCTCTTGCTGTAAGATAATTTCTGTCATGATGTAACGATCAAAATATCCCAAGTGTCGTAGTTATCGTCGTCCATAAGCAATGTTCTGCAAAAGTCAATGTACTTACCTCGTTATAAACAAAAGCGAACTGCTATGCGTATAGGTGTCGTAGTTATTACGCTAATTGCCTTGATCAAGAAAGTCCTGTACCGTAACGTATTGCTGTGTTACAGAAAAGGCTGTCTCATTGTAGCTATACCACAAAAGTTACTACTAAAATATGTTTTACTTTCCAGAAGAATTTAGAAAAACTGTTCAGACATAAAACAGATACAGCGTAAAAGCAGTAATGTAAATTGTGTCACTCATTAGGAGCGTCGTGATATAGTCGTGTAGCTGTCAAACAAACCAAATACGAAGTCATCTGTAATCTCTCGGAAAATACATTAAATCCAGAATGTATTTTCAAATAAACAAAAATATTGCATTAAAATCTCATTAGCGGTATATGTTTCAAATATGTAAGCCTTATAGTCGTTAAGTAATCCTACAACTAAAAGCCGAGAATGTACACACAAATACATTGTGTCGCCTGTTCACTATAAAAATGCATTCAGAATTACTGTATAAATAAGCTTCCTAAGTTCTTGACTGGATAGATAACTTCAAAACATTGTTGCATGTTAACAAAAATGGTTCAAATGGCACTGAACACTATGAGAGTTAACTTCTGAGGTCATCAGTCCCCTAGAACTTAGAACTACTTAAACCTAACTAACCTAAGGACATCACACACATCCATGCCCGAGGCAGGATTCGAACCCGCGACCGTAGCGATCGCGCGGTTCCAGACTGTAGCGCCTAGAACCGCTCGCATGTTAATAGTCTCTAAGCGTGACAAAGTGTACGTGAAGTGAAAAATTTTGTGGCAAAGACTAAGTTAAAAAGCAGATTATCACTCAATAAATGGTTTTAAATGTGAAATGTGATGTAATCCTTTACTCTTCCTAGTATGCAGAGTTTCAACTTCAACGCAATTATCATGTGGTATACATCGGATTCTGTAAGGTCCATTGCACATCAGAAAGAATTTGTGACTCAAGTGTTTCTTCTTATGTGACAATGAATGAGCTTTAATGAGAACTTTCCGACAAACATACAGTTTTTATGCATTTACCTTACCGTGTAGTTTTTTCCTTTTGGCTGAAGCAGAATTTATATTTTTAATAGCCAAATCAATTATGTCTTTGTGTCAAAGTTTACTTGTATTCGAAAAAAGTACAAGCTCTCGGATTGTGTTCGGTGGTTCTTCATTCTCCAGTACAAGAGTAGGTGGTAAGGCAGTGGAGTCATGAGGCATTTCATTCAGCACGTTTTGAAATAATTGTAAATATCTGCAACAATATTGATGCTTTCTGTGACAATAAAGTCTGCAAATCTTATTGATTTCTTTCATAATCCGTTCAGACGGGTTAGAATGTGGTGAGTACAAAGAAATAAAAACAGGCTTGATGTTATGATTCCGAAGCATGCGTGACCAAACAGCAGATCTGAATTGCGGTCCGTTATCTGAAATGAGTTTATCAATGTGTCCAACTTAATTTAAGATATTTTTAACAAAGGCGTTGGATTCAGACCGTGCAATGGCTTTACGTAACGGTGTGAAAGAAACAAATTTTGAAGTAAGTTCAACAGCGACTAGAACGTACGAAAATCCATTCGATGTTCTGGCAAGTGGTCCCAAGAGATCAACAGCAGCAAATTCTTTTAATTTAGTAGCAATGATAGGAAACAACGGAGTACGATGTGAGATGGTATAGCTCTTTGACAAAGTTTACGAACAGACAAGACTCTCCGAATTCTCCTTACCATTTTGTTAAAATAACAAGTCATTCGAAGAATATGATAACATTTTGGTGGATCTAAATGTACGTAGCTGAAACGAATGTACCAAATGAGCTTATTGACAAAATCTTCAGGAATGCAAAGTACCCATAGCTTGTCATCAAGAGTGCAACGTTTGAAGAGTATGTTGTTTCTAACCAGATAATAATGACGAATCTGCGTGTTTGACTTTTCATGCCATTTACTTTTGATGTCTTCCCAAATCGGATCCTTATCTTGTTCATAAGCAATGTCCTTTAAAGATGTGGTGATGAAGTTTTCAATGGCGACTTTCTGTTTGTAAGGAATACTGAAATTTTTCTCGAGGTTGGCTTCTGTGTTACTTTTCTCAAGCCCAGCCGGTGCACGTGACAGTGCGTCCGCAATAATGTTCTCCTTTCCGGGAATGTAGATTATTCTGAAGTAGACTTCTTACCAGAAACAATGCCTAGCGTTTTAGCCTGTCATGATTTAATTTTGAAGACATAAGAAGTTCTAATGCACGATGATCACTGTATACTTTTACGTGTTTACCAGAAAAAGGAAACGGAATTGGTTAAATGCCCAAACGATAGCTAAAGCTTCAAATTCAGTGACTGAATAATTTTTTCAGATTTTGCTAGCACGCGGCTAGCAAAAGTGATGGTTTTCTGAACAGTAGTGTCATTTTCTATGGCTTCTTGAAATAAATGGGCACCAAGACCGACTATAGAAGGCTCTGTGGCAGATCTGGGTGAGCTAGGATTGGCACATTAAGTAGCGCTTCTTTCAAAGAATTGAATTCCAACTGTGCCTGTTCGTCCCAGTTCTAAATAGTATTTTTTCCAGTGAGAGAACAAAGTTTTGGTGTTACTAGAATTTGCACATTCAGAAAACGACGGTAAAAGTTCACGAGACTTAAAACATTGTAGACTTGTTTATATGTGGATGGAATCGGAACGGCTCTGATTGCTTCTAACTTTTCAGGATCAGGCTGAATGCCTTTAGAAGAAATAATTTGCCCCAAAAATTTCACCTTTGTCCCACCGAATTTAGACTTTTCCAAGTTAACTGTAATTCCAGCTTCTGCAAAATTACGTAACACACTGTTGAGGATGCGAATATGTTGTTCCCATGAGGCTTCTGCTATTAGAATATCGTCCACATATAAAGCTGATGTGACGTTTTAAGAAATCAGGTAATATGGAATTCAGCCCACGATTAAATGCTGCCGAAGAAATGTTCAAACCAAAAGGAAGTTTCCGAAACTGATAACAAACGCCGAAACAGAGAAAAGCTGTGTATTTTCTGCATTATAGATGAAGTTCGATCTGATAGAAGCTGGATCTGAGACCAATAGATGACAACACTTTTACACCATTAAAATCTTGAAGAAGTTCTTCCAACGTTTGCGGTCTCTCTGTTTCAGGAATGATGATAGTATTTATTTGCCTCGGATCTAAGACAAGACTGATCGACCCGGTTTTTTTTCTCAACAACATGTAAAGGATTGTTGTATGAGATTACTACAGGTTCAATAATGCCCTCGTTAAGCATAGGTTGTATTTATGTTCTAACACGGTCCCTGTAATGTGCTGGAATTACGTATGGTCTGATGAAAAATTTAGTATGCTCATGAACACGAAACTGGTATTGAAATCCTTTGATAGTTCCTGTTTTGTGAGTAAAAACTGTGGAATGTGCTTGTCAAATGTCAAAAAGGTCCTGCCTATCAGTGTCATTGCAGTTCTAAATTCTTTGAATTTTGTTCTGAATCAAGCCATTAGTATCAAATATGTCGTCGATATCATCCCTGTTAATACTTGCAAAAAGCCTCGTCATAGTTTGATAGCCAATCTTCAAATTTCAAAGCTATTGACTTACCTTCTTTCTCTAAACTTATTTCAGCATCGTGAAAGCTTAAGATTGCATTGTATTCATTCAAAACGTCTACTCCTAATATAATTTCCATCGACAATAATGGAACAATAAGAAATTTCATAGAGAACCGGAGGCTTTGACAAAAGAATTCTAAGTTCGTTTGTTGGCGTACGTCTACACTTTTTCCATAGATTGTACCTTGTAATTTAGTCTTGCATAACAGAAGTGTGCGATTTGTTGCATTTGCTAAAAGCTGTTTCACTAATTTCTGAAGTGGACTGCCTGAGTCAAGTACTGCCGTAAATTTTGCGTAATTTACTGTAATATGAATTACAGGATATGCAGTGTTGTTCTGTTTTACATCATGTAGCTGGAGTAAGATGTCCCTAATGTCTTCCATTTTCACGTAATTAATAGCCACGGCAGCTACGTCGTGATCGTAAGTACGTTTTCTAGATGCTAGCAGGGTGAGTCATTGTCTATTGTCTCTTTGTTGTCACGTGTCATTACTGGGACTTAGAGATCTAACTTCTACAATTTCAACTTGTCGAGAGGGCCCTGCCCTATTTGAATCCCGCCAGTTCTGTTTAAATTCTGGTCTGTTGTTAAGATTATAATGCCTATCGTCTCTTGAGTAGTTTCCATAGTTTCTTTCCTGTCGCTCAGGTAGTGGAGAATTTCTCCCAGAATCGTAATTGCGAGGTGGACCATTGCGTCTGAAGTTATTCTGTCTCCCTTGATAATAATTATTGTCGTTCCCACATTGTCTGTTTCTATGATTGTCTCTGTCATAGTTATTGACGCGGCCGCTACGGTCGTAGGTTCGAATCCTGCCTCGGGCATGGATGTGTGTGATGTCCTTAGGTTAATTAGGTGTAAGCAGTTCTAAGTTCTAGGGGACAGATGACCTCAGATGTTAAGTCCTATGGTGCTCAGAGCCATTTGAATCATTTGAACCACTACTGCGGAGAGGTGATCTTTCCCTGAAATTACTATTACTCTACCAACGGTTGTCATACGGGTGGTGTCTGTTTTGGTCCCGATTTGCGCTATGATAATGGTCTTACCGTGTCTAGTTGTTATTTCTATCGTCATGAAATTGTGATGGATATGACCTGTAATTGTTGTGTTCCTGTTTCCTCATTCCGCGATTGTCAGTGTCTATTTCCAACTCTTGCAGCAGTCCCTGAAAAGCTTCAATGTCCTCTTTGCAACGTCCTGCCAAAATAATATGTCTTAAATGTTCCAGCAATTTGATTAAGCAAATGCGAATGAGTTCTGAGGGACTGTATGAGTTTGATAGGTGCTACGTGTCTTCAAAATATTTGCCAAGACTGGAAAATTCAGATTGTTCAAAGTGTTTCATCATAATGATGTTATGTTTTACTCGGTCTTCAGTAGATTGAGACCAATATGCTGAGAGGGAGGCATGATAAAATTCTCCATCACTGTGACACTCGCGAATGACCGAACGCATTCTTACAGCAGATTCATTTTCCAAATAACCACACACAAATTCCAATCTGTGCTGCCGGCCGAAGTGGCCGTGCAGTCTGGAACCGCAAGACCACCACGGTCGCAGGTTCGAATCCTGCCTCGGGCATGGATGTTTGTGATGTCCTTAGGTTAGTTAGGTTTAACTAGTTCTAAGTTCTAGGGGACTAATGACCTCAGCAGTTGAGTCCCACAGTGCTCAGAGCCATTTGAACCAATCTGTGCTCCAGTGAGCAGTTGGGAGGAAAACAATGAGAGAATTCATAATCTGCATTGGATTCTAATTACATGCCTAATATAAAACAAATAAAAATTCGAGAGGGGTCAATATTAACAAAGAAACGCAATAACTGTGATAAGCACATTTATATATTTTAGAAATTTTAAAACTGCTGCGGCGGCTGTGTGAAGAAGAAAACTACAGTCAAGTTAAATCAAAAAACAATTAATTAGGGAGTCTGCTGAAGAGGAGCTGAATTTCTTGTGGTTCATTATTGTAAATACCACATCAGGATCAACGAATTAGAGGCTCTAAAACTTTTAATGTAGTTCTTCTCTTTAAAAACTCACAAAGTGAAATGCAATAAAGCTTAATCAAATCAGATTTAATGATTTTAAAAATTGTTGATTCGTTAAACATACTAAGTTACTATAAGGCGTCCTCTCTTCATTTTCCTTCCTTAACAAGCGGCGCTCTTCTTTATGTCATCTGCTAAATATTGAAATGCTGGTATTCCATCACAGAGAGATAATGTTGAAGTACGGGTGCCCTGCGTAGGATTAAATGTGGATACTCGTAGTACTTCCCTGTTTCTGTCAAACAGAGTGTTGGTACTTTTAATCTGAACGTCATTGGCTTGTGTGGCTTCAGCTATGGAAACGGGAAGACCTTCAAAAACCTACATAATGAGATTTAAAAAATCGTCAAAAAATTTACCCTTTAGTAGTTAAAAACCGATTATTCCCAACCTGCATAAATATCCCTACGTCACGTTAATTAAATTTAAAATTATCACTGTGGTCTAAAGTTTCGTAGCTGTCCTGGTTCACTGCCCATTGTTTGATGCAAGATCACGGCTGAAGGCTTGCGGTATACGTTCTCACCTTACCTCAGCCAATGGCGAAGTCAAAAGAGGATTCAGGGCATCCACTTGTACTTTATGCGCGAAACTGGCATTAAGTCGGAGGTATAAGCAGTGGTTAATACTTCAGGTAGCAGAAGGCAACGTACAGATATGCATTGTAGTGCCATCTGATCGGATGTTAGAAGAGTAAGAAAGCCTTCTGAAAGGAACGAACAGCATATTCATCACATTACATGACATTACGTGTTTTAAAGAGGAACAAAGTAAAGATGAACATGATGCAGAGTCGTAAAAACATGAGTAAAGACTTGTTCAACATGGAATGGAAGCAGTGAACTAATTCTACTATCTGTGAAGTAAGTTTTCACTGAATAGTCGTCGCAAGGCAGGTATCAGACATAGGTTGGCACAAGCGAATCTACATCTACATCTACATCCATACTCCGCAAGCCACCTGACGGTGTGTGGCGGAGGGTACCTTGAGTACCTCTATCGGTTCTCCCTTCTATTCCAGTCTCGTATTGTTCGTGGAAAGAAGGTTTGTCGGTATGCCTCTGTGTGGGCTCTAATCTCTCTGATTTTATCCTCATGGTCTCTTCGCGAGATATACGTAGGAGGGAGCAATATACTGCTTGACTCTTCGGTGAAGGTATGTTCTCGAAACTTTGACAAAAGCCCGTACCGAGCTACTGAGCGTCTCTCCCGCAGAGTCTTCCACTGGAGTTTATCTATCATCTCCGTAACGCTTTCGCGATTACTAAATGATCCTGTAACGAAGCGCGCTGCTCTCCGTTGGATCTTCTCTATATCTTCTATCAAACCTACCTGGTACGGATCCCACACTGCTGAGCAGTATTCAAGCAGTGGGCGAACAAGCGTACTGTAACCTACTTCCTTTGTTTTCGGATTGCATTTCCTTAGGATTCTTCCAATGAATCTCAGTCTGGCATCTGCTTTACCGACGATCAACATTATATGATCATTCCATTTTAAATCACTCCTAATGCGTACTCCCAGATAATTTATGGTATTAACTGCTTCCAGTTGCTGACCTGCTATTTTGTAGCTAAATGATAAAGGATCTATCTTTCTGTGTATTCGCAGCACATTACACTTGTCTACATTGAGATTCAATTGCCATTCCCTGCACCATGCGTCAATCCGCTGCAGATCCTCCTGCATTTCAGTACAATTTTCCATTGTTACTGTAGTGTTTGGCAGCTGGGCCAAACACCTTGTAGTCGAGGTGGCTTTTTAAGGCACGCTAACTAATGCAGACGGGCGTGAAGTCTGAAACAGGATAACTATTGAATGGTAGCAAGAAAAGTACGTAGTTGCTTTATACTTAACTTTTATTCTCTGATGAATACAGCGTTCTTCTTGAGACATTTATACTATAACTCTCAAAGTAGGTAAGGCTAATGGCGCCTTGCTAGGTCGTAGTCATGTGCTTAGCTGAAGGCTATTCTAACTGTCTCTCGGCAAATGAGAGGAAGGCTTCGTACGTCTAGTCGCTAGCAATGTCGTCCGTACAACTGGGGCGAGTGCTAGTCCGTCTTTCTAGACCTGCCATGTGGTGGCGCTAGGTCTGCAAGTACTGATGGCGGCGACACGCGGGTCCGACATGTACTAATGGACCGCGGCCGATTTAAGCTACCACCTAGCAAGTGTGGTGTCTGGCGGTGACACCACAGTTACAACCTCTCGATACACCACAGCATCATCTGCAAAAAGCCTCAGTGAACTTCCGATGTCATCCACCAGCTCATTTATGTATATTGTGAATAGCAACGGTCCTATGACACTCCCCTGCGGCACACCTGATATCACTCTTACTTCGGAAGACTTCTCTCCATTGAGAATGACATGCTGCGTCCTGTTATCTAGGAACTCCTCAATCCAATCACACAATTGGTCTGATAGTCCATATGCTCTTACTTTGTTCATTAAACGACTGTGAGGAACTGTGTCGAACGCCCTGCGGAAGTCAAGAAACACGGCATCTACCTGGGAACCCGTGTCTATGGCCCTCTGAGTCTCGTGGACGAATAGCGCGAGCTGGGTTTCACATGACCGTCTTTTTCGAAACCCATGCTGATTCCTACAGAGTAGATTTCTAGTCTCCAGAAAAGTCATTATACTCGAACACATACGTGTTCCAAAATTCTACAACTGATCGACGTTAGAGATATAGGTCTATAGTTCTGCACATCTGCTCGACGTCCCTTCTCGAAAACGGGGATGACCTGTGCCCTTTTCCAATCCTTTGGAACGCTACGCTCTTCTAGAGACCTACGGTACACCGCTGCAAGAAGGGGGGCAAGTTCCTTCGCGTACTCTGTGTAAAATTGAACTGGTATCCCATCAGGTCCAGAGGCCTTTCCTCTTTTGAGCGATTTTAATTGTTTCTCTATCCCTCTGTCGTCTATTTCGATATCTACCATTTTGTCATCTGTGCGACAATCTAGAGAAGGAACTACAGTGCAATCTTCCTTTGTGAAACAACTTTGGAAAAAGACATTTAGTACTACGGCCTTTAGTCTGTCATCCTCTGTTTCAGTACCGTTTTGGTCACAGAGTGTCTGGACATTTTGTTTTGATTCACCTACCGCTTTGACATAAGACCAAAATTTCTTAGGATTTTCTGCCAAGTCAGTACATAGAACTTTACTTTCGAATTCATTGAACGCCTCTCGCATAGCCCTCCTCACACTATATTTCGCTTCGCGTAATTTTTGTTTGTCTGCAAGGCTTTGGCTATGTTTATGTTTGCTGTGAAGTTCCCTTTGCTTCCGCAGCAGTTTTCTAACTCGGTTGTTGTACCACGGTGGCTCTTTTCCATCTCTTACGATCTTGCTTGGCACATACTCATCTAACGCATAATGTACGACGGTTTTGAACTTTGTCCACTGATCCTTAACACTATCTGTACTTGAGACAAAACTTTTGTGTTGAGCCAACAGGTACTCTGAAATCTGCTTTTTGTCACTTTTTCTAAACAGAAAAATCTTCCTACCCTTTTTAATATTCCTATTTACGGCTGAAATCATCGATGCCATAACCGCTTTATGATCGCTGATTCCCTGTTCTGCGTTAACTTTTTCAAATAGTTCGGGTCTGTTTGTCACCAGGTCTAATATGTTATCGCCACGAGTCGGTTCTCTGTTTAACTGCTCAAGGTAGTTTTCAGATAAAGCACTTAAAAAATTTCACTGGATTCTTTGTCCCTGCCACCCGTTATGAACGTTTGAGTCTCCCAGTCTATATCCGGCAAATTAAAATCTCCACCCAGAACTATAACATGGTGGGGAAATCTACTCGAAATATTTTCCAAATTATCCTTCAGGTGCTCAGCCACAGCAGCTGCTGAGCCAGGGGGCCTATAGAGACATCCAATTACCATGTTTGAGCCTGCTTTAACCGTGACCTCCACCCAAATCATTTCACATTTCGGATCTCCGTCAATTTCCTTCGATACTATTGCACTTCTTATCGCTATAAACACGTCTCCCCCTTCACTGTCCAGCCTTTCTCTGCGGTATACATTCCAATCTGAGTTTAGGATTTCATTACTGTTTACGTCTGGTTTCAGCCAACTTTCTGTCCCTAGTACTATGTGGGCGTTGTGACCGTTTATTAATGAGAGCAGTTCTGGGACCTTTCTATAGACGCTCCTGCAGTTTACTATTAGCACATTAATATTGTTATTCCCTGTTGCATTTTGCCTACTCCTACCTTGCCGCGTCTCAGGAGGCGTCTTGTCGGGCCTAGGGAGGGGATTCTCTAACCTAAAAAAACCCCATGTGCACTCCACACGTACTCCGCTACCCTTGTAGCCGCTTCCGGCGTGTAGTGCACGCCTGACCTATTCAGGGGGACCCTACATTTCTCCACCCGATAGCGAAGATCGAGAAATTTGCACCCCAGATCTCCGCAGAATCGTCTGAGCCTCTGGTTTAAGCCTTCCACTCGGCTCCAAACCAGAGGACCGCGATCGGTTCTGGGAACGATACTACAAATAGTTAGCTCTGATTCTACCCCGCGAGCGAGGCTTTCCGCCTTCACCAATTCCGCCAACCACCTGTACGAACTGAGGATGACATCTGAACCCAGACGGCAGGACTCATTGGTGCTGACATGAGGAACAATTTGCAGTCGGGTGCACCCAGTGCTCTCTATCGCCGCCGGTAGGGCCTCCTCCACATCTCGGATGAGACCCCCCGGCAAGCAGACAGAGTGAACACTGGCCTTCTTCCCCGACCTTCCCGCTATTTCCCTAAGGGGCTCCATCACCCGCCTAACGTTGGAGCTCCCAATAACTAATAAACCCCTCCCCCCGTGTGCCTGCTCGGACCTTGCTGAAGGAAGTTTTCTTGAGTAGTGAGCTATTTCTTTTTGAGAACATTGCTACAGAAAGTCAACGATCAGAATGTAATATTTTTAATTATTTATAAAACAGTCTAGTTCCAAAGGCACGTTTATTAAAAGGTGATCGGTTTCGATTACCAAATGGTCGTCTTAAGACCTTCCACATAGTAATGAACATGGATTTTGCTTGGAGGAGGAATCTCTAAATGACGATAACCAATTGGTCATCGTCATTTAGCAGTTCCTCCTCCATGCACAGCCATTGTCCATCAATATGGTACACGGCCTGAATATGATCATGTGATGCTTTTAATAAACGTGCTGTGTCATTCAGACTGTTTCAATTTCAAATGATACGTCAAAGATCGGAATTTAGATGAAGAAGAATATGCAAGGATGTGAACTGTAGCATCATCGAAGCAGTTTAAAAAAATGATTGGATAAACCAAATACTACATGTAGAAGTAATAAGAGGAATAGGACATGAAAGAAATCTGTAGAAGTCTATGGCCTTATGAAGGGTCAGGGCTACATTTACTATGCTGTCGAGGAAAAGTTAACTTGGCGGAGACTGGAATATGTATAAGTTATTATGATGACTGAAGCCGTAGGGTGCTGGTGTGGTGGGCAGGGGTTTATTAAAAACAATCCAAAAATTATTTTCAGTTAGAAACATACAGCAACAATGAAATGACAGGAAAAGGGTAATTTTAAAGTTCAAAAGAACTCACATTACAAGTAGTGATCAAACCGTAACAAGTCAAGGAAATAATTTTGGAAAAAACCTTAAGGTAAATGGCAAGTGTCTTTCACATTTTCAGTACAAATGAATTCTTAATCACATCCAATTAAATCACAATTAATAGTGGCTACTAGACAGTTTGACAAATATAGTAAATTCTAAATTGGCTCGAGGTGCAAATACATGTATGTTTCAGCCATAAGCCAAAAATCTTTACGTTATAAGTTGCTGTAGCACAGTACAGTAGAGGAAAGGTAATAATATAACGGTGCAATGCAAATCCAAATTAATTCGTAGCTACTGCACCGAATGACTTATCGCAGTAAGGTCAGTGTTAGCAGTGAGAACACCGAGAACAGCTACACATTAAGAACGTAAACACTAGAACTAAAATTATAGCCAGAACCAAATTCTAAAATTTCTGTTACAAGGAACTCTAACATTGTTCTTTAAAAAAGAAAGACATGTGTGAATTGATGGCGGGTGGCCACGCAAGCAAGTTTACAATTGGTGAGGGCACTTTAACATACTCCTGAAACTCCCCTACAATGCAAGGCATCCATTAGTAGTTACAGTGAGATTTAAGGCACAATGTTCAAGCAAAAAGTAGGCGAAATTTACATTACAGGTCACCTCCAAGAGCCATTTCCTTACTTACACATTTTTAAATAAAATATTGTATAATCACTTACAATTTAGACAAAAAACGTAAAGTGAGTCACCTCGAGACGACACTGAAGCGAACAACGGCTGTCGCCGAAGAAATGGGCAAGGCGAGGCGGGCAGTAAAGTAAATACAGGCACGACGAATACCATCACTCAGGCGGTTAGCTTGACAAGGCAGCTAGTGAGAGGCAGTACAGACTTGATGTAATCATCTGGCCAGTCGCGTTGTTAAAAATATAGGTAATTTTTGTCAGTCACAACAGTTCGGTGAATTTTGCTGTGAAGCCACTGAGAAGCAATAGTGGATAATAGTGGATAATCTGCAACACATAAAAATAAACTGGATTAAACATTACTCAAGTTAGTTAAAAGCCAATATACAAACTTCGGTAGGCGAAATTATAAAATCTACTCGACTAGCTTTAAGGGCTAAGTAGTATTTAAATGAAAAGCTAATGAGAGCAGAGACTGTCTACTTTACACTATTTTTGTTAAAATAATTAGGCTGTAAAATACAAGCACCTTAAAGAGAACTGCCCAGCGTGACACTGAAAAGAATCATGACAAGGAATTTACCTAGTGAGAAGATTCCCCGACATGCTCGTCCCTAGTGGTGACCTTCAACTGGCTGATGTGATCCCTAACGAGTTTCCCAGTGGATGGGTCCTGGATCAGGAAGCTCACTGGAGACGTAATTTGGATCACCTTGTACTGTCCCACAAACCTTGAAACCTTGGCAATTTTGTGCAAGCGATCTTCTGTCCTCCCTTGCTTTGTGCGTAACAGTTCTTAAGGTAGACCCTTTCTCCCGGCTGCAGCGAGGTCGGACGCCTACCCTACATAAACCGAGCAGTTTCCTTCCGGTGTGCAAGCCCGATGTTATTTCCTGCAGACTCTCAATTTTTCTTTATGACCTTAGGATAGTTGTCCTCTGGAAGTTGGTCACTAATAGACCACTGTTAGGAAAATGGCGAGGAAATAGGAAATGCGAACGTAAGTTTGGAAGGTGTGGTTTCGTGAAGCTCATGTACAGCTATGTTAAAGACAAAATTAAGTCATCCCACCGTAACTGTAAGTTCTCATGATCAAGGCCAACGTAACGTTGAGTTTTACGCACTCCACAGAACATAATTGTGTATAGCAGGGTGCGGTGATAACACAAGAAATAGCCGCGGGAAAAGAGAATTTCTTAAATTCACGAGAAAAAAGCTGGCGCTTTGTCGATGACGAGAACACTCGTCATACCTGCTCCACTGTAGTCAAATAAAAAGGGAGAAGACGCCGCCATGACCAACACACACCGATTACCTTGTTTAGTACGGATAGGGCACAGTTCGGCAAGTCGCGGTGCGCGAGCCACATATCTACATCTACACCTAATTATATAACTACGCAAGCTAAAGGGGTGTAGTGTATCACTACCAGTCGTATCCTTTCCTGTTCCATTCGTACACAGAGCGAGGGATAAACGACCGTCTATATGCCTCCGTATGAGCACAATTTCTCATATCTTATCTTCGTGGTCCTTACGCGAAATGCATGTTGGCGGCAGTAGAATCATTCTACAGTCAGCTCCAAATGTTGGTTTTCTAAATTTTCTAATAACGATCCTCGAAAAGTACGTCACCTTTCCTCCAGAGATCCCCATTTGAGTACCCCAAATATAGCCGTAACACCTGCGTGTTGTTCGAACCAGCCGCTAGCTAACCTAGCAGCCGGCCTCTGAATTGCTTCGATGTCTTTCTTTAGACTGATCTGGTGCCGATTCCAAACATTCGACCAGCAGTCACGAATAAGTCGCATTAGTGTCCTATATGTGGTCTCCGAGTGGCCGAGCGGTTCTAAGCGCTACAGTCTGGAACCGCGCGACCGCTACGGTCGCAGGTTCGAATCCTGCCTCACGCATGGATGTGTGTGATGTCCTTAGGTTAGTTAGGTTTACGTAGTTCTAAGTTCTAGGGGACTGATAACCTCAAACGTTACGTCCCATAGTGCTCAGAGCCATTTTTTTTGTTGTGGTCTCCGTCATACGTGGCCCACACTTTCATACAATCCTCCCAAGTAATCGAAGTCGGCCATTCGCCTTCCCCAACAGTCCTCATATGCTCGTTCCATATCATTTCGCTTTGCAACGTTACGCTCACCTATTTAAACGACTTGTTTGTGTCAAGCTGCACACTAGTAATATTGTATCCAAACATTACAGGTTTGTTCTTCCTGATCATTCGCATTAAGTTACATTTTTCCACATTCAGAGGTACCTGCCATTCATCACATCAACTGGAAATTTTGTCCAAGTCTTCTTCTATCTTCCTAGAGTCATTAATCTTACACACCTCCCCGTAAACCACAGCATCGTCAGAAAACAACTGCAGATTCTCGCCCGCCCTGTAAGCCAAACCAGTTACTTATGTTGTTGTTGTGGTCTTCAGTCCAGAGACTGGTGTGATGCAACTCTCCATGCTATTCTATCCTGTGCAAGCTTCTTCATCTCCCGGTACTACTGCAACCCACATCCTTCTGAATCTGTATAGTGTATTCATCTCTTGATCTCCCTCTACGACTTTTACCCTCCACGCTGCCTTCCAATACTAAATTGGTGATGCCTTGATGCCTCGGAATATGTCCTACCAACTGATCCCTTCCTCCAGTCAAGTTGCGCCACAAATTTCTCTTCTCTCCAATTCTATTCAATACCTTCTCATTGGTTATGTGATCTACCCATCTAATCTTCAGCATTCTTCTGTAACAACACATTTCGAAAGCATCTATTCTCTTCTTGTCCAAACTATTTATCGTCCATGTTTCACTTCCATACATGGCTACACTCCATACAAATACTTTCAGAAACGACTTCCTGACACTTAAATTTATACTCGGTGTTAACAAATTTCTCTTCTTCAGAAACGTTTTCCTTGCCATTGGCAGTATACATTTTATATCCTCTCTACTTCGATCATCATCAGTTATTTTGCTCCCCAAATAGCAAAACTTATTTACTACCTTAAGCGTGTCATTTCCTAATCTGATTCCCGCAGCATCACCCGGTTTAATTCGACTGCATTCCATTATCCACGTTTTGCTTTTGTTGATGTTCATCTTATATCCTCCTTTCGAGACACTGTCCATTCCGTTCAGCTGCTCATGAAGGACCTTTGCTGTCTCTGACAGAATTGCAATGTCATCGGCGAACCTCAAAGTTTTTATTTCTCCTCCACGTATTTTAATTCCTACTCCGAGTTTTTCTTTTGTTTCCATTACTGCTTGCTCAATATACAGACTGAATAACATCGGGGATAGGCTACATACCTGTCTTACTCCTTCCCAACCACTGCTTCCCTTTCATGCCACTCGACTCTTATAACTGCCATCCGGTTCCTGTACAAATTGTAAATAGCCTTTCGCTCCCTGTATTTTACCCCTGCCACATTCAGAATTTGAAAGAGAGTATTCCAGTCAACATTGTCAAAAGATTTCTCTAAGTCTACAAATGCTAGAAATGTACGTTTGCCTTTCCTTAATCTATTTCCTAAGAAAAGTCGTAGGGTCCGTATTGCCTCACGTGTTTCAACATTTCTACGGAATCCTAACTGATCTTCCCCGAGCCGGCTTCTACTAGTTTTTCCATTCGTCTCTAAACAATTCGGGTTAGTATTTTGCAGCCGTCACTTATTAAACTAATAGTTCGGTAATTTTCACATCTGTCAACACCTGCTTTCTTTGGGATTGGGATTATTATATACTTCTTGAAGTCTGTGGGTACTTCTCCTATCACATACATCTTGCTCACC
Organism: Schistocerca cancellata; assembly: GCF_023864275.1. Taxonomy (NCBI): domain Eukaryota; kingdom Metazoa; phylum Arthropoda; class Insecta; order Orthoptera; family Acrididae; genus Schistocerca; species Schistocerca cancellata. The sequence continues at coordinate 454,766,490 of NC_064628.1, read as the reverse complement.
AGATTGTAGAGTTTTGTTAGGCCTGGCTCTCCCAAGGCTGTCAGTAGTTCTAATGGAATGTTGTCCACTCCCGGGGCCTTGTTTCGGCTTATGTCTTTCAGCGCTCTGTCATACTCTTCACGCAGTATCATATCTCCTATTTCATCTTCATCTACATTCTCTTCCATTTCTATAATATTGTCTTCAAGAACATAGATCTTGTATAGACCCTCTATATACTCCTTCCATCTTTCTGCTTTCCCTTCTTTGCTTATACCTAGGTTTCCATCTGAGATCTTGATATTCATACAAGTGGTTCTCCTTTCTCCAAAGGTCTCTTTAATTTTCTTGTAGGCAGTATCTATCTTAACCTCGGTGATATGTGCCTTTACATCCTTACATTTGTCCTCTAGCCATCCCTGCTTAGCCACTTTCACTCCCTGTCGATCTCATTTTTGAGACGTTTGTATTCCTTTTTACCTACTTCATTTACAACATTTTTTACATTTTCTCCTTTCTCCTTTCATCACTTAAATTCAATATCTCTTCTGTTACCCAGGGGTTTCTATCACCCCTCGTCTTTGTACCTACTTGATCCTATGCTGCCATCACTATTTCATCTCTCAAAGCTACCCATTCTTCTTCTACTGTATTTCTTTGCCCCATTCTTGTCAATCGTTACCTAATGCCCTCCCTGAAGCTGTCTACAACCACAAGTTCTTTCCCATGTTCTCAAATTCCCACATTTTTGCACTTTCTTCAGTTTTAATCTGCAGTTCATAACCAATAGATTGTGGTCAGAGTCCATATCTGCCCCTGGAAATGTCTTACAATTTAAAACTTGGTTCCTGAATCTCTGTCTTACCACTATATAATCTATCTGAAACCTTTTAGTATCTCCAGGCTTCTTCCATGTATACAACCTTCTTTCATGTTTCTTGAAACAAGTGTTAGCTATGATTAAGTTACACTCTGTGCAAAATTCTACCAAGCGGCTTCCTCTTTCATTTCTTCCCCCCAACCCATATTCACCTACTACGTTTCCTTCTTTTCCTATTCCTACTGTCGATTTCGAGTCACCCATGACTATTAAATTTTCGTCTCCCTTCACTATCTGAGTAATTTCTTTTAACTCATACATTTCATCAATCTCTTCGTCATCTGCAGAGCTAGTTGGCACATAAACTTGTACTACTGTAGTAGGTATGGGCTTCGTGTCTATCTTGGCCACAATAATGCGTTCACTATGCTGTTTGTAGTAGCTTACTCGTACTCCTATTTTTTTATTCATTATTAAACGTACTCCTGCTTTACCCCTATCTGATTTTGTATTTATAACCCTGTATTTGCCTGACCAGAACTCTTGTTCCTCCTGCCACCGAACTTTTCTAATTCCCACTATAACTTTAACCTATCCATTTCCATTTTTAAATTTTCTAACTCACCTGCCCGATTAAGGGATCTGACATTCCACGCTCCGATCCATAGAACACCAGCTTTCTTTCTTCTGATAACAACGTCCGGAGATCCGAATGGGGGACTATTTTACTTCCGGAATATTTTACCCAAGAGGACGCCATCATCATTCAACCTCGGGAAAAATTACGGCTGTAGTTTCCCATCGCTTTCAGCCGTTCGCAGTACCAGCACAGCAAGGCTGTTTTGGTTAGTGTTACAAGGCAAAAACAGTCAATCGTTCAGAATGTTGCCCCTGCAACTACTAAAAAGGCTGGTGCCCCTCTTCAGGAACCACACGTTTGTCTGGCCTCTCAACAGATACCCCTGCGTTGTGGTTGGATCTTCGGTACGGCTATCTGTATTTCTGAGGCACGCAAGCCTCCCCACCAACGGCGAGGTCCATGGTTCATGGGGGGGGGGGGGGAGGCGCATTTACTCATATTGAAAATAATAGCGGTTCTATCATATTTCCCTGGGGCACTCCTGATGATACCTGTGTCTCTTATAAACTCTCGCAATCGAGAGAGAAGAGAGTGTGGCTCCCAAAGAAATACAATGTGTACGTACGTCTGCAAAAAGGTGAAATGACGACACCTATCTGCAAGTCATATATTTGACTCGTGTTCTACAATGTGTTACTAATGAGCGCATGTTCCCTCAGGGAAGACTAGATTGCGGTTAAAATACACTCCTGGAAATTGAAATAAGAACACCGTGAATTCATTGTCCCAGGAAGGGGAAACTTTATTGACACATTCCTGGGGTCAGATACATCACATGATCACACTGACAGAACCACAGGCACATAGACACAGGCAACAGAGCATGCACAATGTCGGCACTAGTACAGTGTATATCCACCTTTCGCAGCAATGCAGGCTGCTATTCTCCCATGGAGACGATCGTAGAGATGCTGGATGTAGTCCTGTGGAACGGCTTGCCATGCCATTTCCACCTGGCGCCTCAGTTGGACCAGCGTTCGTGCAGGACGTGTAGACCGCGTGAGACGACGCTTCATCCAGTCCCAAACATGCTCAATGGGGGACAGATCCGGAGATCTTGCTGGCCAGGGCAGTTGACTTACACCTTCTAGAGCACGTTGGGTGGCACGGGATACATGCGGACGTGCATTGTCCTGTTGGAACAGCAAGTTCCCTTGCCGGTCTAGGAATGGTAGAACGATGGGTTCGATGACGGTTTGGATGTACCGTGCACTATTCAGTGTCCCCTCGACGATCACCAGTGGTGTACGGCCAGTGTAGGAGATCGCTCCCCACACCATGATGCCGGGTGTTGGCCCTGTGTGCCTCGGTCGTATGCAGTCCTGATTGTGGCGTTCACCTGCACGGCGCCAAACACGCATACGACCATCATTGGCACCAAGGCAGAAGCGACTCTCATTGCTGAAGACGACACGTCTCCATTCGTCCCTCCATTCACGCCTGTCGCGACACCACTGGAGGCGGGCTGCACGATGTTGGGGCGTGAGCGGAAGACGGCCTAACGGTGTGCGGGACCGTAGCCCAGCTTCATGGAGACGGTTGCGAATGGTCCTCGCCGATACCCCAGGAGCAACAGTGTCCCTAATTTGCTGGGAAGTGGCGGTGCGGTCCCCTTCGGCACTGCGTAGGATCCTACGGCCTTGGCGTGCATCCGTGCGTCGCTGCGGTCCGGTCCCAGGTCGACGGGCACGTGCACCTTCCGCCGACCACTGGCGACAGCATCGATGTACTGTGGAGACCTCACGCCCCACGTGTTGAGCAATTCGGCGATACGTCCACCCGGCCTCCCGCATGCCCACTATACGCCCTCGCTCAAAGTCCGTCAACTGCACATACGGTTCACGTCCACGCTGTCGCGGCATGCTACCAGTGTTAAGACTGCGATGGAGCTCCGTATGCCACGGCAAACTGGCTGACACTGACGGCGGCGGTGCACAAATGCTGCACAGCTAGCGCCATTCGACGGCCAACACCGCGGTTCCTGGTGTGTCCGCTGTGCAGTGCGTGTGATCATTGCTTGTACAGCCCTCTCGCAGTGTCCGGAGCAAGTATGGTGGGTCTGACACACCGGTGTCAATGTGTTCTTTTTTCCATTTCCAGGAGTGTATACATCCCTACTGATAGGCAACTCCACCTGCCTCTGTCAGCAGCGCTTTGCTTTCTACATCTACATCTACGTCTACATCTACAAAGACACCCTGCAAGTCACCATAAAATGCGTGTCGGAGGGACCATTGTACCACTACTTGTCTTTTCCCCTCCTGTTCCACTCGCAAATAGCGCGATGGAAAAACGACTGTCTGTACGCCTCCATATAAGCCCTAATTTCTCGTATCTTGTCTTCGTAGTCCTTACTCGCGATGTATGTTGGTGACAGCAGAATCGTTCGGCATCAGCTTCAAATGTCGGTTCTCTAACTTTTCTCAGCAGTGTTTCCCGAAAAGAACGGAATTACTGAAGCATCTCCGTAACACTTACGTTTTCTTCAGACCTACCAGTATCAAGTCTAGCAGCTCTCCTCTGAACTACTTCGAATTCTTCCTTCATTCCGACCTGGTACGGATCCCGAACGCTCGAGCAGTACTCAAGAATATGTCGCACCTGCAACCTATATGTGGTCTCCTTTACAGGTGAAATCCTCTACAATGCTCCCAATAAACCGAAGTCGATCATTTGACTTTCCTATCACAGTTTACACATTCTCGTTCCACCACATATTCCTTTTAATAACCTGTCTGAACATTATCGGGTTGTTCTTCCTACTCATTCGTATTAATTTACATTTTTCCAGATTTAGGGCTAGCTGCCATTCATCGCAACAACTGGAAATTTTGGCTAAGTCGTAACTTCCTACAGTCACTCAGTTTCGACAACTTACCGTACACCACGGCATCATCAGCAAACAACCGCAGACTGCTGCTCACACTGTCCGCGAAATCGGTTATGTACATAGAGAACAGCAGCGGTCCTGTCACACTTCCCTGGGGCACTCCTGACGATACCCTTGTCTCTGATGAACACTCGTCGTCGAGAACAACATACTGGGTTGTATTATTTAAGAAGTATTCGAGTCTCTCAGATGTCTGTGAACTTATTCCATATGCCCGTACCTTCGTTAACAGCCCGCAATGGGGCGCCGTATATAATGATTTTCGGAAATCTAGAAATATGGAATCTGTCTGTTGCCCTTCATCGATAGTTCTCAGTGAATCATGTGAAAAAAGGGCAAGCTGAGTTTCGCATGAGCGATGCTTTCCAAAACAATGCTGTTTCGTGGACTTAAGCTTCTTTGCCTCAAGAAACTTTACTGTATTCGAACTGAGAATGTGTCCAAGGATTCTGCTGCAAACAAAATTTATGGATTGGGGTCTGTAATATTGCGGGTCCATTCTCTTACCTTTCTTAAATACTGGAACCACCTGCGCTTTTTCCAGTCGCTTGGGACTCAGTGCTGAGCGAGAGGTTCTCGAGAAGCGCAAGCTAGGTAAGGGGCAATGCCGTAGAGTAGTCTGTAAAATCGAACTAGGATTCCATCCGGACCTGGTGATTTATTTACTTTCAAATCTTTAACGTACTCCTCTACGCCAGCTGCGCTTATTTCTGTGTCGTCCATACGGGAGCCTGTTCGATGGTCAAACGACGGTATGTTTGTGCGGTTCTCCTGTGTGAACGATTTCTTGAACCTGAAATTTAAAACTTCGGCTTTCGTTTTGTTATCTTCAGTTGTCTCACCAGACTGGCCAACAAGGGACTGAATGGAAGCCTTAGACCCTCTTAGCGACATTGCATACGCCCAGAATTTTCTTGGGTTCTCTGCCAGATATTTTGCTAAGGTGTGACGGCGGTAGTTATTGTCTGCCTCGCGCATAGGTCTTTCCACAGACGCACGAATGTCTACTAACCCTTCGCTTGTCGTCATTTGTGAGTCCCCTTTTGAACCTAGAGTGCAACAGCCTCTGCTTCCTCAGCATCTTACGAATTTCGTTATTAAACCATGGTGGACCTTTTCCATCCTTTATGCACTTACTATGCACGTCACTCTCCGGACCACGATTTGCAATCTGCTTAAATTTTGCCCATAATTCATCTAAATCTATCTTACTGGTGTGTAAGTGATGTCAATTCACTACCTAAGTAAGATGTTAATAACTGCTTATCTGCTCTATCTAGCAGCCTTCTTGACTGACTTTTTAACTTTCGTAATCATAGTTGCTATAATAAAATCATGATCGCTAATCTCCGTTTCTATACCAACATTAACGACAAGATCTTGTCTATTTGTAGCTACAAGGTCTAAGATATTTCCATTTTTCTCCAAGGTTCCCCCAGCAGCGACACTTTTCGCTCCTCTCGTCACCGTTCTGCGTACTTATAGACCACAAAGGTTCAATCGCCTTGTACACGCGAAGAAGTCGCGAGCGATTCAATTGCGAGGTGAGTGAGCCAGTCAGTCAGTGGGCTGCTGTGCAGCGGTTAGTGCTAGTGGTGTCCGAAAATCGGAGGCAGCTCACAAAAGAGCCTACTAGAAGCATAAATCCTAGCCAACGGCAAATATTTCAGATATTTTTTTCCATCAGTATAAGAACTGTAATTATATTGTGTTGGTGCCTCTATTATTATACACGAAACACATTGCATATTCCCTGTTTGACAAGGCTACAAAGAAAGAGCAAAGAATAACGGAAGACACTGATATTTAAAGCCCCTCCTTACTTCCAACTGTAGAAGAGCTATTCGGGGATGGCGACTGCATCTTTCAACACGATCGAGCACCTGCTCGTAATGAACGGCCTGTGGCGGAGTGGTTACACGACAATAGCATTTCTGTAGTGGACTGGCCTGCACAGGGTCCTGACCTGAATGACCTGAATCCCATAGAACACCTTTAGAATGTTCTGGAACGCCGACTTCGTGCCAGGCCTCACCGACCGACATCGATAACTCTCCTCAGTGCAGCACTCCGTGAATAATGGGCTGCCATTCCCCAAGAAACCTGACTGCAAGTATGCCTGCGAGAGTGGAAGCTGTCATCTAGGCTAAGGGTGGGCCAACACCATATTGAACTGCAGCATTTCCGATGGAGGCCGCCACGTACTTGTGATTCATTTTCAGCTAGGCGTCCGCATACTTTTGATCACATAGTATATCTGTTTGGTTCACAGCACAAGTGTTCTGCCATGAAAGACCTACAGAAGGAAGGTAACTTGATTTTTATGTTTGAGAAAGTATTTAGCAAAGCCCAACTTAGGAATACCTCAATTAAGTTAATAACAATGTACTTATCATGTAGTATATATTATAAAAAATGGACCTTCAAAATGAATCTCAGTCTTTGCACTGTTGATATTAGGTTGTTTCCACTAATGACTTCCCCAACCCTGGGGCAGGGGGTCTAGTACCCAACTCCGTTGACGCAGTCGTAATATCGATTTCCGTCAGGTCGCTGAAGTTAAGCGCTGTCAGACTTCGCTAGCACATGGCCGGGTGACCCTATAGGTTAGCCGAGCATAGGAATGCACTCAGCCCCAGTGAGGCTAGTTGAGAAACTACATGATTGAGAAGTAGAGGCTTCGTTGCAGTCATAAAAAATGACAATGGCCAGAATGTGCTGGCCACATCCTCCTGCGCATCCACATTCAGTGACGTCTATGGGATTAGGATGACATGGTGATCGGTCGGTATCGTTGGACTTTCAAGCCCTGTTTAGACGGAGAGGGAGGGGAATGAAGTGATCGATGAACACCTTATCCACCAGATGACCCAGCCTTCCGAGCTCTGCTTCCTTATCCAGTTTGGCGTTTGCTTGGAAGCACTCCTCACTCTAACCCACAAATTTAAAAACATCACCATTCAACATAGGCCAAGTGAGGTGTTCCTTAATCAGTATTATAGACTGATACAGCCCCTGTTCCCACACACACAAACAATGATGAAGTACCTAATAACCGGAGCGATCATCTCCTGGGGTAATCAGTTTTACCCTCGCCATCATAGTGGGTACAAGAGCAAAGTAATCCCTTGTTAATCGAATAGCCTGGCACATCTTCCCCTCCCATTAGCTGACGTTAGATTTCATATAATGGAAGATTTCATCCATGATCTAGGAATTGGGAATTTGTGGTAAGTTCTATGGGATAAAACTGCTGAGATCATCGGTCCATAGGCTTACACACTATTTAACCTAACTTCAACTAAGCTACGCTAACGACAACACATACACTCATGCCCAAGGGAAGACTCGAACCTCCGACGGGGCAGCAGCGCGAATCGTGGCAAGGCGCCCTAGACCACACGGCTACCCCGCGCGGCTATGATCTAGGAGTAGCGTCTCGATTCGTAATTAAATATTCTTGAGTCCATGCTTCAAACCGCGTCATTGCTTAAATTTTGAATAAAAATTGTCAGCAATGGCCACCGAAGACTTTCGGCATAAGAAGTTATCCCCGTTCTGCCAACAGCCTTATCAAAGACGGTACAGTAGTGGTCAGAGGTTAAGGCTACTGTCTTACTCTTCGGTTGGGAAGCTGCCCCTAAAAGGAGGATGAATCAGCAATGATCAATATCATGAGGATGCAGTAGGCAATGGCAACCACTACGTTAAAGGCACATAATCTATATCCACAAGACATGCAATCTGTAATTGAATAAGTGTCATCAAGATCTCTCCATTCTCAAAAGATTCCGGACTAGTTCCACATTTGGATCTCAGGTAGAGGAGTGCCAATGGGGAAGTGATCATGAGAAAATTATTGAACATCTAACGAAAGGGTGATGTTCTGCGAACAAGAGCATGGACTGTCAAAAGTTTGTACATGGTAGGGACGCTAGAGAATGGAAATGCTAAGGCTCAATCTAGGTATAGTGGGGGTCAGTGACGTGGAATGAAAATAAGACAAGAGTTTCTGGTCAGACGAACATAGCGTAATATGAACAGCGGCAGAAAATGGTATAATGGGAATAGGATTCGTTATGAATAGGAAGGTAGGTCAGAGAGTGAGTTGACCTCATCAGAATCGACAGGAAACCAAAACCGACGACAATATTTCAGGTATACATGCAGGCATTCCAAACAGAAGTATATGAAGATATTGAAGGAGTAATTCAGTACATAAGGGGTATATTATCACATAGAGAATCTGTTTAGTGTTTTGAGTAAAAGGATCCTAACAGGTTAATGGTCCCTATCCTAAATAATTAAACATTTATTCATATGAAAGTTAGCTTTTAATGAGAAACTGTTGGGAATAAATGTTTGGAGAAAATACTTGACTTACAGGTTACACATTACTAACCACTTTAAAAGAAGGATTTATGAAAATATTGTTTATTTTTAAGACAATAATTACTTTTGTAAAAAGTGGATGTCAAAGTGGGAAATTGTTTACATTTTTCTATTTATATAAGGCTCTACCTTATCGGAGATTTTCAACACACGAGGAGCCCTGTATTAAAATATGCACAATTAGTGCATCCCGTAATTTTGAACATATCCCGACAAGAAGAAACTTAAAAAAAAAATTGTAGAATGAAGGCTTTCACGACCGGGTGACATGGCTGTTGATATACTTTGCGGGATGTGAGATCTTGGTCCAAGAACTTTTCTGCTTCTTACGTTTCGTCCAGGACTGCGCTGGACTTCCTCAGAGGCGCTGCTACGCTGAGTAGTGAGTAGTGAAGTCGGCAAGACTCAGCGTAGCAGCGCCTCTTAGGAAGTCCAGCGCAGTCCTGGACGAAACGTAAGAAGCAGAAAAGTTCTTGGACCACGACCATAAAAAAAAATACAAGTTACGGAAGCAGCCATTAATGTTATCATTGAATTTCAGCCTCATAAGACAGGTTGCGTGCATCCTCTTCCAGCTCATCTTTTCCCTGCTTATATGTGTTATCTCGCCATTTTTTCAAGTTCTCTAATATCCCTCTCTGAGGCGCTAACTCTTTTTTATCTAAAATTACCATTTGTTTCACTGTGAAACGAACATCAGTTTGTAACAGTGCATCAATGACACGAAAGTATAGCGCACTGCTTAACACAGACAGTCTTGGGAATTATAATCCAGATTATGCAGTTGATAGCTTCATTAGAATTCTGAGTGAGGCCTCTGATGACATTTCTTCAACAGTCTTACATCTGACAAATCTCTGGAAGTTTCTTTAAACACTTCACTATGGCAAAAGGTGTAGTTGGCTTGTCAATCTATTGCTCAGCATTTTGCCATGCTCTGTTGTATTTGCACCATTATTCACTTCCTGGACGGCATATGCCATGAACATATTTGTCTTCTGGTGAAAGGAGGTGAAACTCAGCTTTTCTCATACTTTCTACGCCATTAAAATTTTGCCTTATGGTCACTCGCAAAAAGTTTGGGTTTCATGTATGTTCATTGTGTGAGTCTGTTCTTACCATCTAATCCTCTGACATCTTCCAATTTCTTTCCCTTGCATGCAGTTTTCAGTCGTAGCAAAATTGTAACCATTCGATTTTGTATATCACCTATCCTACCAGCGTCGTTTGGAAATTTTTAGTGAGTTCCTATGGGACCAAACTGCTGAGGTAATCGATCCCTAGGCTTACACACTACATAATCTAATTTTAACTAACTTACACTAAGGACAACACACACACACACATGCCGGAGGCAGGACTCGAACCTCCTACGGGGAGAGCTGGCAGAGTTTAGTGGGAGTCACATGTCACATTTTCTCCAATGGATTCCTTTCATCGATTGCTTTGAAACCATTTCCTAGATAATTGACGAATCTTACCTTCGTCAGCTACTCAGATTCTTGGAAAATGACCACCAACACACAGTCCTTTGTTTAAATGGATGAATCAGCCAGAAATAAGGCAATAATATACTTTTCTTATATACAGGGTAAATCAAAAAGGACTTAATAAATTTGGAATAATACAGAAATTTATTGAGATAACTTACGGAATCGGTGAATGTGTCGTTTTGTAGACAAAAACCTAAAGTCTGATTTATGTAGTGTATCAGTACTCCATTCTGGCAACAGAAGCGTCAGCATAGCGCACAGTTAAAATGGCTACTTTCATTGGTGCGGAACATGCTCGCTGTGTCAATGGTGTTGTGTAACTGGATATGCTTGAAAACATTTTAATTCCACAGTGCGGTGAAGAGGACCGAGATGGGCTGGTTTACTACCAGTAAGACGATGCATCAACTCATTTCCTCACGGGACTTGGAGATTACCTTGAAATCGCTGCCCATGTCGGTGGATTGGCCGTGAAGGGCCTGCCGCATGGCCGCCTAGTTGTCCAGACTTAGGGCCACTGGATTTCGTGGTCTGGGATTTCATTAAAGAGCGTATGTATGTTCTTCTCCTACCGAACAAATTAGCCGACCCGAAAAATCGATCTACACTGCCGTTGCACAAGTTAAGCCCGATTTGCTGCAACGACAGTGGGAAGAAATTGATTACTAGTGGTTTGCCGCATCACAAATGCTAGTGACATCGAACCAGAATGATACTTCACATTTTTATGCGAAACTTAAGGTTACTTGCTACATAGTGACACATCTACCGTTTCTGTAAGTAGTCTCAATACATTGTCTTTATTGACTCATCTTGTATATTATTGAAAATAGAAAAATACCGTAGATTAAGATCAAGGAAAACATAAAAATTGGAAATTACGAGATTTCAGAAGGTACAGAATCCCGTAAGTTTAAATCTCTTAACCAGTTTTTGGTTCGTTCCAACTGAAAATTATCTGTTCTCTCTGTTAACTAAAGCTTAATAAATTCTCTACGCAAGTGGAACAAAACAGATAGCTATTAGTTCGAAGAATTAACAATATTTTGTCAGTAATGGTGTGACTGTAGTTTCAGTAGAGTATAAACGTTTGTAGACTCGACGTTATGCACACAGCAGAATCTTGTGGAAGTCTCCCCGTTGAACCGGAAGATCTCGACTACCCTTAAGCCTTAAATGGTCTTTATTCTTCTTGAATTTGTTCCACCGAAGTCTGTCCTTGTGCAATGACAGTATTTTAATCAGAAATTATCGTATAAATTTCTGTAATTCAAGGCAAGAGAATAATCGGACTCTTTTGATAGTCGTGAGCGCGAGCAGGTTCGTCCACCAAATAAGTTCGCATTAATTCCGAAGGACGTTACCAAAGCCGTAATGCTGCCCACGTGAAATCAAGGAATCGTTGAAAATCGAAAGATGAACGAACCTTCTGCTTCTGAATCTTCTACTATATTTTCGGGACAACGCTTTCCTAGTACAGACGCTTACATATAAATAATTCTCTAGTCATTGCTATGACTTAGACTTTCCCAAGATAAGAATTTGTGTATTGGTGACCTTTCAACAATGTACCGCGATACAAAGACTGTTTCTATCAGAAAACTCGACTGTCTGGACACTGGTTCTTTTAGAAGCAAAGTGTCATACATTTTGTTTTATTTATCACGTTTGTGTTGTTTTCCCTTAAGCTCCAGTTGTGGTGGCTTATTTGATTCATTAAATATCGTAGGTATTACGTTCCATGTAGGTTCTCTAAGTCCCACATTCACTGACTTGACTGAACGTGTAGTTAACAAAACTCGGCTTTGTTGGGTAGCTACACTACGTCTTTCTGCAGAAGGTCAGGTCTTCTAGCAATTTTTTGTTGTTACAGGTAAACTATATTATTCAGTAAATGTTTGCACGTTACATGAGACAAAGAATCGCCGTGGCTTCAGTGTAATTATTGTCTTTGAATAAAAGTTTCATTTCTGTTCATCCCATTGCGTTTTCTTTCAGTTACATTCTGTACTAAACTGCAGCGTCTCTTTCTACATATGGTACAAATTTCATTGAACTATGTTTCTAGGCAGTGACATCATGCAAAAGTTACTTTCATCATTAAGTTTTTCATACCAGTGTATGTTACAATGTGTGTATGAACAGCTGGAATAATAAATTGAGTCTTGTCACCGATAGTGGAGCCTGGAGACGCGAAGTCTGCTTTCTTGGCCATATATTAAAATTCCTTCACAACGAACACGCAGATCTTTACTTCAGAATATTTTAAATTTTCCGGAATCGATGTAAAAGCGATTGTAATAATAATTAAATGTGAAGTCCATGATGATTTTAATATGGACAGCTGCAAGATCATGCCGCTACTGAACTCCTTGCCAATGGCTAGGAGTTCAGCCATGTAAATGGGTTCCTCTTTCGGTAGACGAAACAGTACAATCTTTTTATTTTATATCAATATACACAACACACAGGACCTCGCCATTGCTCGAGAAGGCTTTCTAAGTTGCTGTTATCTACTCAGTGTTCTTATGGTGGCCCAGAGGAACACTGACGTCCAGTACTGGAGTGATGTGGTCATACTCCTGCTCAAAGTACGGTAACAGTTTGATTTATCAAATGAGACGCTGGTATCCACTTATCACCGAAGATGCCTCCACAAGTAGTCTCATAATTTATAGGTCCAGTAGTTCTAGAGTTAGCCCGCAATGTAAGACCACATGTTTTATTTTTCTGCTCACCCTCGAAGCGATGCTGGTGTTTCAAGATATATTTTCTACTGCGGTATTTTCCATCCGTTGCCAAGGTTCTTTCCATTGTTCCTAATAACAGTGTTTTCGTCTGTGTCCCATACAGGATGGCAACGCTTCGTATTGACAATGGCCGAGTGACTGCAGTAGCTGCCCGCAGGCTGTGCTCTACAATTTACAGGCGGAACCTAGATGAGGATGTAGCAGTACGAGATACGTACGTAAAGGTATTACGAGATCCGTACCGCACACCCAGCTTTGACCACTGAACGCACAGGCTGTGCCTGCCTGAATTTACTTGTTGCTTGCTGGCCACCAACGCACTATCTGGTCTGCTCCAACTGTGGCCTTTGATGAAAACTTGATCCGTCCATGCTGCAGCCAAAACAAGTCCGGACAATGCCCCAAAGCAGGGTCGGCGCCTCGCAGTGACTTATCGGCCGGTAGCCTCTGTGCCTTCTTGTGGTGATAGAATTTGTCGGTTCGTCTCCTAGTCCACTGAGCGTCACATCACGGCTCAGCACGCCGTTACATACAACTCCGCTGCCGCACCAATCCGGCGGAGGACTAGTGCTGCAGGCTTGTTCCCCACTGCCAACGTGACAACGGAGCTGGTCTTCGGAAGATGTTGCTGATTCCACAGCTGCAACTGAGTAACCTCTTCCGTGTTGCAGCACACCACCTACGCTCGCAGTGGCGCTGCTGTGGCTCAGTGACACTAATTCACACCGACACACACTAAAAGAACAAAGAATTTGGTGACTAAATTAAATGGCATTTTGTCCTGCTTCCCTTGCGCAAAAAAAAAAAAGAACCAGGAGAAAACCGAAAAGCGTAGTCGTCAGACTCGTGGGACCACACCTTCGCTTGCCAGAAATACCTACCCCCTCAGGTGAAACAAACCAAACCAGGTACTAAGGCATCCATCGTAAATGTCACCGTTATTTATTGCACTTTTTTTATCGTCAACAACTTCAGGCGTTGCTAAACATTAGGCTTTGTTGTGATGAGTTGCCAATCGGCTCTGAGGTGAAGAAGAGTGCTTTTTGAGTGAGAGAGGAGAGAGAGAAAGATGAGCTACGTTTTGGCGTTACAGTGCTTGTGTCCCGTATTTCTTGAAAGTTTTGATGTACGTGTTTGCTATTGTCAAGTGTATCAGAGTGTATCCGTTTGTACGCGAGAAGAAATATATTATCCGAAGCTTAGAGTGAGCAAAACTCACAATTTCGGGAGAGTAATTGAGACCAAAGGCTCTCATCCATCAGTTAATTACCTTTTATAATATGCCTTTATGTTAATTCGAGAGAAATACAAACATAAAAAAAAAGTTTTGCATCATCCCGATTCCCAGAACTCCTGAAGATAGACGTTGACTGTCGACATTGTATCACAGACACAATCCCTTTGACTGTTCAGAGACGTCACCAAACCCACCCAAACATGTTAAGAACCATGCATGAGCAGCGCCTATTAGACGGAGGGTGTCCGACAGCCGATGAGTCATTACATCAGGAAGGAGGTACACTGCACTTGTTGTCTGTAGTTCAACCATGCCTAGACGGTCAATACCGAGTTTCGATTGCGTTCCAATTGATACTTTGTGCCAGGAAGGGTTCTCAACAGGGCAAGTGTTCAGGTGTCTCGGAGTGAACCAAAGCGATGTTGTTCGGACATGGAGGAGATACAGAGAGACAGGACCTATCGATGACAAGCCAGGCCTCCCACTGTAGTGTATGACCTCTACCTACGGATTATGGCACGGAGGAACCCTGACAGGAACGACACCGTGTTGAATAATGCTTTTCGTGAAGCCACTCAAACTGTCGCCAGTAGGCTGAACGATGCGCAACTTCTCTCCCGACGTCCATTGCGAGGTCCATCTTTGCAACCACGGCACCATGCAGCGCGGTACAGATGGACCCAACAACCTGCCGAATGGAACGCTTAGGATTGGCATCACATTCCCCTCACCGATAAGTGTCACCTATGCCTTCAACAAGACAATCGTCGGAGACGTGTTTGGAGGCAACCCGGCCAGGCTGAACGCCTTAGAACACTGGCCAGCGAGTTCAGCAATGTGGAGGTTCCCTGCTGTTTTGGGGTGGAATTATGTGGGGCCGACGTACGCCGCTGGTGGTCATGGAGGGTGCCATAATCGATGTACGATACGTGAATGCCATCCCCCGACCGGTAGCGCAATCATATCGGCAGCATATTGCCGAGGCATTCGTCTTCATGGTCGACAATTCACGCAACCATCGTCCACATCTTGGGAATGACTTCCTTCAGGATAACGACATCACTCGACTACAGTGGCCAGCAGACATTAACCATATCGAACATGCTGGGGTTGTACTGAAAAGGGCTGGTTTTGGACGAAGTAACCCACCAACGACTCTGAGCGATGAACTTGTGGATAGTATGGCGCGACGAATACAGGCATGTACCTATGCAAGACAAAGTGCAACTGGGTATTAGAGGTTCTGGTGTGTACAGCAATCTGGACCACCACCTCTGAAGGTCTCGCTGTATGGCAGTACAACATGCAATGTGTGGTTTTCATGAGCAATAAAAAGGGCGGAAATGATGTTTATGTTGATCTCTATACTAATTTTCTGTACAGTTTGCGGAACTCTCGGAACCGAGGTAATGCAAAATTTTTTTTGATGTGTGCAGATTCCTTCCTTCTTATATGTAACGTTACCCAGTGACTTACGTCTATCGATTCATTAGCCAAAGTACCTCTGACAGTATCAGTCAAACTTTAAAAAAAAAGACAGCATTGGTCGTATATTTTTTACTATTGCAAAATCGATTTTCTGTCACTGAGTGACCATCTTCAGTGCTAGAAGTTAAAATTTTTTCACATTACGATCAGAGAGTACAACATAGAAAATCACAATTACATCTGCATATGAACATAACACTTGTTAGAAACAAACCTATATTGTATAACTTAAATTGGACTGTTGTCACTAAGCTTACGGCAATCACATAGACTGAGGTCGCTGTTTACCTGCACTTGTTCAGCAGACCTCGGTGTGACGGGGCTTGACACGCCCTCTATGTGACATGTGTCACGTGAAGACATAGTGTTATTGTTTTTGCGAATTATTAACACTAAATAAATCTTGTACTTTTGTGAATGGTGTAGTAATTCAAATTTAAAATGTGCGTACAACACATAGCAGACGCAGGAGAACATCTAAAATACATTGGCATATTGTTTTTTTATAAACTATAAAACATAAAATAGATCGATGATAAGTTGTTAGAGTGCAGAACATGTACAAAACAAAAGATAATGCCAAAGAATAATAAATGAACAACATAAAAAGAGGCGTAACACAGGTCTTTCTTAAAAAAACGTAACACCCACCATCTGGCGTGGGAAGTCAAAAGTACAACGTTCGTAATTTATGTAACAAACGTTAATACCAAGGAGTCAAAATATAAAAAATAATAACGTTAATACCAAGAAGTCAAATATATAAAAAATAATCACAGTACGAAACTGCCGTTACTTAATAATTAAAATGCCGTGCAAATGTAAGGTGCGAAAAAGTAGTATACATCAATCATCGAGAAACCATCATGAGGAAGAACAAGTAATAGTGTCACTTATACCAAAATGTACATTGTACTTTAGAGAAATTAAACATAGACTATGCACGATATCCAGCACTTATTCAAATAGCAAAAGAATTGTTATAACAGTCCAATTTAAGTTATACAATATAGGTTTGTTTCTAACAAGTGTTATGTTCATATGCAGATGTAATTGTGATTTTCTGTGTTGTACTCTCTGATCGTAATGTGAAAAAATTTTAACTTCTAGCACTGAAGATGGTCACTCAGTGACAGAAAATCGATTTTGCAATAGTAAAAAATATACGACCAATGCTGTCTCTTTTTTCAAGTATGCCTGTTACCTGGTCGTAGTGCACAAGACAACATGGAGTCGCCAATCAATAAGTATCAGTCAACTCACGGACATGGGAAAAAGTCAGGAGATTAGGTACGTACTCTTTTACATTTTCGAATGTGAGCCATTGCTGCTCTCTAATTATCTATTTTTCATTTAATTGTATGATCTGTCTACGAGTGAGTGGCAGATAGGGGTTGTTGGTGCGCACTGTCGGCGATTGTGGGGGGACTAAACGTTAGCCTCCGTCGCGAGGAAGAGGGAAGTTGGCAATGAGCTCGGAGAGGAAGAAGATTGGTTCGTGAGTGAGAGAGGATAGAGAGGAAGAGGAGGTGCTTGTGTGCTGTGAGTCAAGAAGGATAGCTGGTGCGGTTGGCACCTTAAGTCACCGAAGGACTGCTGTTGGTTTCAATAAGATTGCCACGTGTGGCGCCGAAGTCACACTTGTAGGTGATGCTGATTTCTTCTGTTTGTAGTGACATATGTTCTCGCCTTCGTACTTACAACTACAGTGGATTTGTCTCTAACATAATCACAACACTGTGAATAGTTCGTTAGCTGTATGTTGCGAAGGATAAAGGAAGTGATTGGTCCGTTAACCTGTTCCCGAGCAGCAACGTCAAGTGATTTATGGTGCTATTAAATTTCTGCTTGTCATACGCTGCCATTTATATGTTATATTTCCCGAATGTGATTGTTAAATTATTCTTTTCCGAAGTCCTGATTTAGTCTGCTGCAGGCTATTTTGCGTACCTGGAATCAGGTTATAGATTTGTTAATGTGTTCATTCTGCTCAGAAGCTTAAAATATTTTACTATTGATCTCTATCCTTGTAGACAATTATAGTGTGTAACATTTAAAAAACGATTTAAGGGCAGTATGCATTCTGGTACGACAAGTTCATAAATCTTCGCATTCGTGTAGCCAGGATAATAATCAAATCTGGTCATTTAATTCTTTTTAAAGATTGGTTTCAAATGGTTCAAATAGCTCTAAGCACTATGGGACTTAACATCTGAGGTCATCGGTCCCCTAGACTTAGAATTACTTAAACGTAATTAATCTATGGACATCACACACATTCATGCCCGAGGCAGGATTCGAACCTGCGACCGTAGCAGCAGCGCGGTTCCGCACTCAAGCGCCTAGAACTGCTCGGCCACAACAGCTGGCTGTTTGGTTTTAAATTTATATTGTATTTTTTAAATTATTGCGAGTTTGTACGATGCTAGATCAAGTAGTCTTACCTGGGGATATATTTAATGTTTTATTCTGCTCGCCTTAGCGTGCAAGTAGACCTTGTTGTTAATTACAATATGGTTGTTGAGTGTTCATGCGTAAGCACATAATTATGGCTTCTCAGGTTTCGGTTCGAATTTGTGGTCGGTTATGAGTCAGTAGCTCGAAGTGGCCGAAAGTGCTGAAACCTCTGATAAACTGTGTAGTGGGTTCTTGTATGTTACATCTGATCTTTGTATCCTACCTTTAACCTTCTCATTTCGGTGTGCCAGGTAGGCGCCTCACTATTTGCCGGATGGGGGTTGCGCAGGGCGTGACCAACTTTCTCTATGCATTTCATTCCCTGTTTGGTGTTTCGTGGCCGACCGAATGGAGATGGACTTACGACGCGGACGAGCTGCGCCCACGCTAGAGATTCCTGTGTTCGGTTGCGGAAATTGGGACTAAGCCACGGCATATCGTCCGGCAGCTCCGACACAGAAGATAAGTTACTTACCGCTTCTTCTTCAGATATTTTGGCATCAGGCGCTACAGTCCAAATAATCCAAGAGTCTGCTAGTCCTAATGTGTCACGAGATCAATTAATAAGAATTAATAAGTTGGCCGTTAGTTTGTATACCTTTATAGGGGCCACTATTTTCCTTGTTCTTCCTGTATGTTAAAAGCTCCTTTTTGGAGTTATTTGGCGATCTTATTATCCTGTTCATTAATGGCAATGTAATGTTCATGTACTGATGAGTGTCTGTATATGGAAATTGTTCCGTGTTTCTGCTTACGCTATCGTAAGTTTAGACCTTCCTTTGTTCTGTAATGAGCTTGAAGCCTTAAGATCTGTTTTTATCATAAAATTCTGTTGCAAGTTCTTAACGAAGTTTAAATTGATATTATAATTACATTTAACTAATTGGATTTGTTTCTTCTAGGATTTCAGCGCCATCCACGTTAATTGATTCTGCTTAAGTTACGGCACGCAAAATCACTGAACACATTTATTAATATTGTAAAATTTGTTTGGCGACCATTTTGCCAAAGATATTTAATCACTGAATAAATCGTTAAATTTAATGGTCAATAAAACGTATGATAAAAAGGTGAATGAACATTTGTAAACCCGTTGTTCGAACTTCCAGAAACTCCCCATAGTCACCGTTCACGTACGTTGGTTACATCTAAAACTTCCTTGTTGTGAAGCAGGACAACTGTAGAGATACGGACGCAGGTGTTTATAGGTGGAAGATATTATCGTCTCTTACACATTTCGATTGGAAGTGAAACATTCTGGGATAGACATCGACACTTATGGAAGAAATGCATTTTAATAAAATAAATGTCATGAAGTGATTACGTTGCCATAACGCAAGAGAAAGTGTCACGTCTGTAATTAGTACAAGTTGTAGTTATGACGGATTCCTTAACACATTCTTTCAGGCATATTTAGAACCACCTTTTGGAACGAAAAATATTAGAGGAATTCCACTAAGTTTCTATGCAGATAAATCCTACTCCCACAGACACATGAAGAAAGCCACTTGATTCCACGGTATGGTATTTGATTCAGGGGGTGGCGAACTATAATTACGTCTGGGGCAGTGTGACTGACAAGGGAATATTCCCAAGTGTCGATAAAAGATATTTATGAAACTTGGCAGTACTTATTTTTTTCCTTTGTGACTAGTTTCACTTTTAAGGCGTAAAATACACTTCGAAAGATTATTCTTGTGCTAGGTTTGGGGGTATATCTTTGAAACGAAGATATATAAAAAATGTTTTTCATTTAGAAGTTGATCTGTGAGTGAAGTTCTTGAAAACTGTATGATCGAATTTTGTAATATATACGTCTACATCTACATGGCTATCCTGCAAATGACCCTTAAGTGTCTAGCAGAGGGTTCATCGAACCATTTTCACAATAATTTTCTTTTAATAGCGAGCTCTGATTTCCCTTAACTTGTTACTATGATCGTTTCTCCATATGTAGGTCAGAGTCAAAATATTTTCGCGTTCGGAGGAGAAAGCTGCTGATTGAAATTTCGTGAGTAGGTCCTGTCGTAAAGAGAAGCGCCTTTGTTTTAATGATGTCCACCCCAAATCCTGTATTATGTTCGTGACACTCCCTCCTCTATCTCTCGATAGTACAAAACGTGCTGCCCCTCTTTGAACTTTGTCGATATACTTCGTTAATCCGATCTCGTAAGTATCCTACAGCGCGCAACAGTACTCCAAAAAGAGGACGGACAAGTGTAGTGTAGGCAGTCTGCTTAGTAGGTCTGTTGCATCTCCTAAGTCTTCTGCCAATAAAACGCATCTTTGATTCACATTTCCCAAACATTTTCTATGTCTTCTTTCCTGTTTAAGTTGTTCTTAATGGCAATTCCTAGGTATATAGTTGAATTTATGGTGTTTATATTTGACTGATTTTCGTGTAACCGAAATTTAACGGTTTCCTTTTAGCAATCATGTGGATGACCACACACTTTTCATTGTTTAGGGTCAATTGCAAATTTTTGCACCATACAAATACCTAATCTAATTTTTTTTTTCAATTGGTTTTGATCTTCCGATGACTTGTACTGACGGTAAACGGCGGCATCGCCTGCAAACAACCTAAGACTGCTGCTCAAATTGTCTACTAAATCTTTTATATAGATGAGGAACATAACAGGGCCTATAAAACTACCCTGGGTAACAACGGAAATCACATCTGTTTTACTCGATGACTTTCAATCAATTACTACGAATTATGACCTCTCCGACAAGAAATAGCGAATCCAGATGCAAAAATGAGACGATATTCCATAAGCATAGAACTTGACTACAAGCCGCTACTGAGGAATTGTGTCAAAAGCCTTATGGAAATCTAGAAATACGGGATCAACTTGAATTCCTTTGAATATAGTACTGAACACTTCGTGTGAGTAAATCCGTGTTGACTGTGTATCAATAGAACGTTCTCTTCGAGATAATTCATAAAGTTCGAACACAATATATGTTCCAAAACCCTAGTGCACAACGACGTTAATCATATGGGCCTGTATTTCAGTGGATTACTACTATTGCCTTTCTTGAGTATTAGTGTGACCTGTGCAGGTTTCCAGTATTTGGGTACCGTTCTTTTGTCGAGAAGCGGTTGTACATGATTGTTAAGTATGGAGCTATTGTATCCGCACATTCTGGAAGGAACCTAATTGGTATACAGTCTGGATTGGAAGACTCGTTTTTGTTAAGTGATCTGCTTCACTATTCCGAGAATATCTACTTCTAAGTTACTCTTATTGACAGCTGTTCTAGATTCGAATTCTGGAATATTTACTTCTTATTCTTTGACGAAGGTATTTCAGAAGGCCGTGTTGAGTATCTCCATTGTTATCGCGTAGAGAAGGCATTGATTGTGTATTGTCGCTAGCATACTTTACATACGACCAAGTATAATTGTATCAGTCGGGTACGTGTTTGAAATTAGACTCAAGTTTTCTTTGAATCTTTCAGCAATTTTATAATCTGATTTGGGAGGTCGGTAAAAGGATACGGTTGCCAAGAATGACCACCAACTGGATTTAGCCTATCCTTTATGAACACCATTAGGTCCTTCGCAAAAATTTCGGCTTAACTTGTCTTCAGCCTTAGCCTGCATTTAGTGTCTATAACTATTTGAGGATCAGTACTTTCTATTAACGCTTGTAGCTCTGGTACTTCCCCAACACAGCTACGACAGTTTATAGCTTTATACCGATGGTTCTGACGTCTACGTTCTTCCTGTGTTCAAACTGCACCCTTTCAGACTTCAACCATTCTGGTGTTTTCCCGAGGCCTTTTGCCGAGGCCCTCTAACCTAAAAATTTGAAATTTTGCAGAATACTTCATCACCATTAATTAATTTTGAAAAATGAAAACTTTTGCTACGACATAAATTAAAAGAAGCTACATATTTCAATGTGTAATAAAGCTGGTTACTGAAATACTATCTCTGGAAAATAAGCTGTTCGCAGTGTGCTGACAGACTATTCTCAACACACGTAATTAAAATATCCAAACATTCATTATTAGTCTAGTTATTTATTTTACTTAGATTTGTTTCCGGTTCTAGATCTTTATTTTACGTTTTGCATTCATTTTCCTTCCGTTGACAGTTACCTTCCAAAAATGTTTAAAATTTTGTTTTTTTCTGGTTTTTGTTTACCGTTCCACAAAAAATATTTTGACAATTGAAAATAATGGTTAACTCATTATGGTACTAAATCATTATAACAATGATAATCTGTAAATAATTGCTTCAAACATTACTTTTTCCTTTTGCTGTGCACATAAAATGAACGAAATTTCTTCGTGTAATATACATGATGGCGAACACTATAAAGAACAAAATTTAGCAGGATTTCAAATTGTCGCGGTTGATCGTCTAAACATCCTGATTTGTAGCAGGCATATTTCAGTTGACTGGTAAGCCTTGGCAGAAAGAACTGATCATTTACTAGTGACTGCCGCTTAATTATATTGTTTCTTAAGTGGAGATTGACATCAGAATCATTAAACTGAATTAAACCTGAAAAGCTTCTCACCCAGTTGTTCCAACATCGAATGCGGTATGCATCTCACGATTGTACCTGTGCCGTCGAGTCCTCTGGGGTCACCGTATGAACAAGTTCCTTATACTCAGGTGCGATGCTCTACACGGTTCTTTCACAGTGACGGTCCTAAGAATCTAACAAGAATACAGGTTGTTTTCCCTCACTGGGAAAGAAAACATGTTTCAAATATCACTTGACCTAATAGGACGTTTGTTTATCAGATTTCGATAGTGATACATGTACATCCGTGGTTTCAAAAAAGGATTCTCGAATTCTTGATCCAAAGTCACGATTAGTTTCTCTTAAAACTACGCAAAGGTGGGAGGTCAGTATCAAGAAACCGTTTTGGCCATCATACATGACAATAAACTTGTTCATGTGATGATCGCTAAGGATTCGACGGCACAGGTACAAACGTCGTATGCATATGGCTTCCGGTATTTGAAGAACCTTGTGAGAAGGTTTTCAGATCTAGTTGTGTTGAATAATTTTGTTGTCAATCTCCACCCGACAAACACCGTAATTAAGATGTAGTCACTAGCACATAGTCAATTCTTTTCACCAAGGCATACCAATGTACTGTAGAATGCCTTACACAAATCTGGATATTTAGAGGGTCAACGCCGACAATTTGAAATCCTGTTGAATCTTGTTTTCGTTCTTTTCTCCGTCACGAATAGTTTATGAAGAAATTTCGTTCATTTTATGTGCACGGTGTAAGAAAACGTTATGTTTGAAATATTAATTCACAGATATCATTATTGTAGTAATTTTGTATCGTAATAACGAGCTACCTACTATTTTCAACTAACATAATACACGAATGGAAACGGTATACTAAAGAAACAGAAGAAACAAAAATTAATGTAAAACGTGTAACAACAATTTTATACAAAAAAGTAAGTAAAATAAGCAACTAGACTAATAATATGTATGAACTTTTACGTGAGAAACATTTTATATATGATCGTTACGAAGATATTCCCTCCAAACCTAATATATCAAATTATCTTCTGGGCTATGTTTTACCCATTGAAAGTACAAACTGGGCAAAAACAAAATAAAGCGTATTGCATTGTTTTCCCCCTCTATGCAACTCCCAAGGTTCATCAGGATCGTTTATTGACATTTCAGTATGCTCTCTTCTCAGAGAGATATCCAAAAGAAAAAATTGGGATGTTAGAAGCTTATGTAATGCCAGGTTCACTGCCCGA
Source organism: Schistocerca cancellata (assembly GCF_023864275.1). Lineage (NCBI taxonomy): Eukaryota > Metazoa > Arthropoda > Insecta > Orthoptera > Acrididae > Schistocerca > Schistocerca cancellata. Next base: position 454,742,586 of record NC_064628.1, on the reverse strand, counting down.
ATCACTGTAGTATGCTCAAATGCAAAAATGTTAACTCCCTTGACTAATTAATTAATTATGTTTCGTTATGAACATGCACTTGAAATTTATTGCTTTATTACACAAATGGCGTTTTTTGACAGTACTCTCAGTGTGTAGTTTTTTTCTTTTTCTTCCCTAATTATCAAAAAATTATATACCTCTAGTTATTAATTGCATCAGATATGACTCATTTGTTTAATGAGTATCAAATGTAACAACAATTAATGCGCTAAGGCTTGTTACGGTGATCATTGCAAGTCGACTTGAACAACATACTAAGAATCTCGATCGGTGTGGTCTGAAGGGGTGGGGGTCCGTTTGAGGGGAGAAGAGGGGACGGACGTTTAAAGACCACTTTTTTACGTTTCACTGGAATAACACGAAGCCCCTCCCTCGGGCATGGGTGTGTGTGTGTGTGTGTGTTGTTCTTAGCCTAAGTTAGTTTACGTTAGTTTAAGTAGTGTGTAAGTCTAGGGTCCGATGACCTAAGCAGTTTGATCTCTTAGGAATTCACACACATTTGAATAACTCGAAACCTGCGGCTTCCAGCGAAAACATATCCCAGTGAAAATTAAACTACATTAAATTTCCCACAAGAAGAGTTCTATACGTGTTTTCTCTAGGGCTGCTAATAATTAAACATCACCGATTGTTATAGATGGTGTTTTAATGGTATAATTGGAGGGGCGGGGGAGCCATGGGAGAGGGGAGCTTAGATGTGCGAGAGAAGATAGTTCGCCGGATTGTGATCATGTGATTAGGCACTTTCCTTCCTCCTTCATTGGTCTGCATACTATAGAGCGACCATGTGCTTCCCCACTCTAACTACACGGCGTTTCAAAAAGCTATACCATCCGCAGTGCACAGAAATGAAACTGGGTAGGGGTTGGACGAGGAGGCGGAGGAGGCGTAGATCTTACACAAAGTACGTTAACACTAAATGGTATGAAGACATGAGTCACCGATAATACTAACTCAAGAAACGCGTATGGAGAGAATTTACGTATCTCCCTACAGACTTTCCTACACTGGTGGATGGGAAATTAATTCTTAGTAATCCTGTATGGTGCCTGTAGTATTCGTCCAGGCGAGGCAACTTCACCCATGTCCAGCGCTGCTTGCTTTTCAGTTTACAGGCAGACTATAACGAGTATTTCCTACCCAGTTCTCTTATGTGAGTAGACAAAATTTCACTGAGCACGTGTTTATAGAGTGGAGTCATTTTGGGTTTATTATGCGTGTGTGTGTGTGTGTGTGTGTGTGTGTGTGTGTGTGTGAAATCTTATGGGACTTAACTAACTGCTAAGGTCATCAGCCCCTAAGCTTACACAGTACTTAACCTAAATTATCATAAGGATGAACACACACATCCATGCCCGAGGGAGGACTTGAACCTCCGCCGGGACCAGCCGCACAGTCCATGACTGCAGCGCCTTAGACCGCTCGGCTATTGAGTTTATTATACGAGTACAGTTCTGCTGTTTGTAAATGAACCTTTGTGTAAAATACTTTGCTATAACGAATGGCTATTTTAATTTTTATGCGTGATGATGTCAGTGGCCTGCGCATTAACGGTGGGAAAGGGATTGGTTTGCTAAATGTGGTACCTCGCTGCTGTCTATCACTGACAGTTTATTTTAAAGCCGTGTAATTTTGTGGTAATCACTTAGTGGTAAACTTCGCTTCTCTTACCATTAATTGCATAACTGATAGACTGTATATGTCTCTTTCATTCAAAAATTGTTTGCACCTGTAGAATAGGCTGCATTTAGTGGAACCACTTACCAAACACTCACAGTATATCTTCCAAGATGAGTGTCAATGTGTCTGATGGAATAGGATCGATCTTGTTGAACCCTGCTGTAATGCATTACTTGAATTATGTTGAAATATCCGAAGTTCTATGAAACATAGCTTACCTACTACTGTTGCAGGGGAAGACAATTTGAGCCTCTGGGCTTCTTCAGAATTCGGGAGTCCTGAAGCTGGGGTGGTGAATTTTTTATACCCCTCATGCTGTGAAAAGTATTCCAGCCGGTGACAGTGGAGACAATGAAACCGCCATTGTCGAATACGTATTGGTATAATTTTACACTTCGGACAGACTCTTCTCTGTGACAGACAGCTGACAGCTCCAGATGTTGAGTTTTTACATGATGGTACATTTACAAACTGCACATAAATTCTCACACAAACTGAAAATAACTTCTCTATACATACGCGTACTCAGTGAAATTATTTTGTCTGCGCATGTAAGATAGCTGGATAGCAGTTGCTACGGAGGTGTACATAGCTTGTCTGTAAAATGAAAAGCGAGTAGCGCGAACATGGTGGGGGAAGTTATCTTTCGCGGAAGAAGGCTACAGCTGCCGTACAGAATGACTTACAATCACTTTTCTGTCTTAAACTTCCTGACAGATAAAAACTGTGTGCCGCACCGAGACTTGAACTCGGGACCATCTGAGCTACCCAAGCACGACTCACGACCCCTCCTCACAGTTTTAATTCCACCAGTACCTCGTCTCCTATCTTCCAAACGTCACAGAAGCTCTCCTTCAGACCTTCCAGAACTAGTGCTCCTACAATAAAGGATATTAACCACAGCCTGGGCGATGTTTCCAGAATGAAATTTTCGCTCTGCAGCTGAGTGTGAGCTGATACGAAACTTCTGGCAGATTAATTTCCTATCTAACATTGTGAAACAGTATGAAGATATTTATGTAGTGCCTATTCATATGCGTTTCTTGGTTTAGTATTGCTAATAGATGATATCTGTATTCCGTGTAGTGTTAAAGAACTTTGTGGCATATAAACACCTCCTCCCTCATTGGGCAAATTTGCGCCTTGCGGAGAATAGGTATAACTTTGTGAAACACCTTGTAATTGTTTCTTGCGATGTTTGGAGTACATACGATGGAGAATCACACGCTCATTAATCTGAATGTATTCCTACGAATGAGGAAAGTGTATGACCACAATCCGGCAAACTACCTACCCTCGCGCGCCTCTATACTCAACCCTCGTAACCTCCCTCCCCCCCCCCCCCCCCCCCCAGCCTCTGTTTCATCACGAGAACACAGTTTACCGCTTAATAGAGCCCTACTGCATTTAGAAGTAGTATGGACATTTCATATTTGTTATTAACCTACTTCATTAAAAAAGCTTTAATTTTTTACCATTGAAACTATTTTTATAATCTGAAATACTTCTCTCCCCTGCAACGCTGAAACCATTAGTGCTAGTGAAAAAATGAACAGGCATGTTTTGAAAGAAATTTAATTTAATTTAATTTGTTACTGGGAAACACTTTCGCTAGAAACCGCAATTTCCAATTGCTCAAGAAAAACATTTTAAGTGACCCTCCCTGACGCACACACGCTCCACCCTAACGGACGGGCTTTGTTATTATGTTGTTATGGCACTCTCTCCTACCACACCATTGTGTCGCTTTACAGAAATTTGTAACTACACGAATTTTTGGCCTGTTCGATCATTTTTGGTCTTCACTGACTAGGGAACAGCTACATACTGTCCAGTCGCATTAACGCGATCACCTGTGAAAAGCCTGAATAACCAACTTTTTCAGCGCAGACCACTTCGAGACGTACGGCTGGAGAATCAGCAATGTGCTGGAAGGTACTGACAGTGATGTGGAACTATGCTGGCTCCAGTGTCGTGGCCAGCTGTGTTAGGTTTCTCGGCTGAGGATGCATGGCGCATACAGCCCTATCGTAGTCCCGACTGGGCGTAGATTCGGTGAGTATGGTGGTCAGAGGAGTATGGTAAACTCGTTCTGCTTCTCGTAGAACCACGCATGTACGCTGTGATCTGTGTAAGACATTGCATTGTCCTTCTGTCACATGCCATCAAGCGGAGAAAAAACAAGCAAACTGCACTTAGAAGTGAGCTTGGTCCCCGAGAATAAATATAGACATCTGTTGATGAGTTGTGCCGCCTTCCATAATGACGACATCGCCCAGGGAATGCCATGAAAACATGACGACACATAACGCTCCCTTCTCCGGCATGGACCATTCCGACGATTGTTGGAAGGTGTTTGCTTTCAGATGTTTCATGCCGTTAACGCCAACAGCCATCTGTCTTATGGAGAAAAAGACGTGATTAATCTGGAATGGCCACTGTCACGACTTAGTGGACGTTCAGCCGCGGTATTGTCGCGCAGATTCAGTCTTCATCACCGATGAACCGCAGTCACTACTGATCCATGAACCAGGCGTCTGCTGCAGAGGCCCTCGCAGAGCGACCTTTGCTGAACGGCCGTTCAGGAGACAGTCGCGGTAGCTTCTTTCTCTATCTGGGTGATCAGCTACGAGAAGGCCCGTACACGTCTCTGAAGCCGTCAGTCACTCCTCTCATCGCGGTGCACCACAGTTGCCTCGTCATTGGTTTTGGATAGCTCCATTTTGCCATGCACGGTGTACTTTAACCATGGCGGCACGCAAACAGTTTACAAACTTGAACATTCCTGAAATGCTTGCACCCTTGGCCAACCAATGATCACGCCCTTCTGTATGTAGCATAAAACGCTCCTTTTCTTCTTAAGGAGCACGACAAGAATGTTTTCCGTGTCCTCCCCCCCCCCCCCACCCCCCTGACACGCACTGCTACTGCAGCCACCTGCCATGTCTGTGCTTTTATTGTACGTTAACATTGATGGTGATCACGTTGGTGTTAGTTGACCATGTAACTGATCAGAGGAAACTGGGAATAGCTTACACGTTATTTTCCGTTCCAGAACTTGTCTTGCAACGAAGGAAGACCTCCGAAAAACTTTCGTCGGAGCCTTGGTATTAGTGTATTGTTAAAACATATATTTGGAACAATATATCGTAGACAAAACCACGAATGCCTAGTGCATACTGGAATGTGTGTTCATTTATATTATTTAGTAAAAGCGATGGCCTGCTCGTCATGTGAAGCGTATCTGCCTGCCAGATTGAATATGTCATATTGTTACAATCTAACTGAAGCATTAATGTAGCGAGAAAGAGAGAGAGGGAGGGTGGGGGAGGGAGGTTGGGAGGGAGAGGGCGTCGAAACTGAAAAATATAGAACGTATTCAGACAATCGGAGTAAGAATTTTGAGAGTGAGAACTTGGTTTCAGATGTATTACTCGCTTAAATATAGAATTAGGGGAATGGACCACTTCTATATTTTGTCGTCAGAAGTCTGCGTTATGAATTTAACTGGAACAAAATATACTGTACAATAATCTATACTACGACAAGGTGGTGTTTCATTTTCAGATTAAAGACAAATAATTTAAAACCTACAAGTACGTAAATGGTTCGAGTTAGGAAACTGATTGCTTAATTTGTACTTTCAGGTACCTCCCTACTATTTTTTGTAGCAGTGGGCTTCTCTACTTAAATATTATCAGCTTTCAAGCAACTTACTGGTGAGAAATGATGACCTGAAAACGATTTCCTATTCATTGTTCAAATTCCTGCTGAGTGGAAGGCACTCTCAGCCCTTCCAGCTGTTGCTGCTCGGGCACAGACTTCACTCAGTAATCTGGATGTCTAAAACTGCCGCGTACCCTTCCTTACGTTTTCAGGGAAGCATTTGTCCTTGGCTTGAATCCAACAGGTTTGAAGAGAAGCAAAAAATGGAACATCAATTGGTTGCAGTTTCTGTATAGTGCACCAACGTTCGAATCCTGCCTTTTAAATGGTTCAAATGGCTCTGAGCACTATGGGACTTAACATCTATGGTCATCAGTCCCCTAGAACTTAGAACTACTTAAACCTAACTAACCTAAGGACAGCACACAACACCCAGCCATCACGAGGCAGAGAAAATCCCTGACCCCGCCGGGAATCGAACCCGGAATCCTGCCTTGGGCGTGGATGTGTGTCATGTCCTTAGGTTAGTTAGGTTTAAGTAGTTCTAGGTTCTAGGGGACTGATGACCTCAGAAGTTAAGTCGCATAGTGCTCTGAGCCATTTGAACCATTCGTACCAACGTATCTGCAATGTGATAATAACATTATCACGAAAGTAATCAAAAGTCTCTAGATTTGAATAGTGTCTTGGGTGACCATCAACTAACAGGAGCACAGGTGAGTCCTTACAGCAGTTCGTATGATTCTTGAAATGTTTGATCCACAAGAGAAATTATCTAGCCAGTGTACGAGATGTCAACTACGCTTCCTCTTGCGCCTACAGTGTTCAGTTCATGCTGCCTCTTCTTAAGCTTCACATACAGTGAGGCGGCAAACTCATGGGACAGCGATATGCACTTACGGAAATGGCGGTAGTATTGCGAACACAAAGTACAAAATTTCACTGCATTGGTGGAGTTGTCATTTATACTCAGGTGATTGTAATTCACATTGATAATTTGTCATTCCGACTATGCCGAGATGGGAGGCACACCGATGATATCAAATTTTAATCTCCGTTTGATGAGTTTGACCTTCCAATCAGATAAATTAAAATTCCTACTTCTTGAAACACCTCAGAAATTACTTACTGGGTATTTAATTTGTCTACTTGTGGTCTACGACACAAGTTGCAGAAATTACTAAATCTCCCTTCCAAAAAGCGAAGTTTATACTAACATCTCTTAATTAATGTAGCCATAACAAGATGTTTTAGGTCATTTGGTGGGGACTTTCTTACACTTAATGTGCATGAAAATTGAATTACTATACCATGTACGCTAAGGCTACTGAGAACGGAAGAGTAATTGCAATTGGAGAAAAAAGAATAAAGATCATAAAATACGCGATGATCAAGCAGTGTTTGCGGAATGAGTAGTGGGGCTACCTTAGATGTTGTAGAGTATTGCAGGAAGGGGCGAGGACCATAGAACGAAAACAAATGCAGCAAAGAAAAAAGTGATGAGAGTAAGAAAGATGGAAGCTCCAGTAAACATATTCTTACACGAAAAAAAAATTGAAATCCGTTCTGCACCTGGGAAGTTTAATGACATGGAACTGAAGGGGGGCAGAAGAAATAAGGCAGAGAATATCAATGCTAAAGGTAAAGCACTTACTAACACCTAGAAGAATTCCACAGGACCAAGGTAAAGATTTGCCAAATGCTATGTTTGAAACATAGTGTCATACAGCACTGACACACGGACAGTTAAAAAAAATTAAGAAATATATTTAGAAGATTCTGATATGAGGCTTTGGAGAAGACTATTTAAGGTGAAGAGGACTGACAGACTTAAGAGTGAAGAAATAATGAAGAAAATAACGGAAAAAAGAATATTAATGGAAGTAATTAGAAAGAGGAGAAAGCCTTGGAAGGGATATACACTGCATAGGAACTGTCTGCTGAAAAGGTTTATAGAGAGAAAAGCGGGAGTATTGAGGGGAAGAGACAGGAAGAGAATTAGAATGATGGGTGACATTAGAAGAGGACGAAATTACAGATGAAGATACCCAGAAAAGGACACTATGGAGAGTGTCCGGTTGAAACTTGTTATAAGACAGACACACTAACGGTGGGGGCTATTGCATTTAATCTCCTTGTGATCGGGTCCGTATGTGGTACACCAAATAGGAAACAAAGAGACAATGTTTCATCCATATCCTGTGGTTATGAGGATACACGTAAAAAAATTACAAGCACGTGAAACGCCAATTCTATAACCTGGTAATGGCTGTACAAGTCAGAGTCACATGAAGTTGGTACATGTTTATAAGTAAAACGATTACATACACACTCACAAATAAAGATTTACATATCGACAAAGATAGTCTCTAGTGTAAGGACATATAAAGTCAAAGTAAAACGCCGTTAAGCAACAGCTACGGAGCAGAAACAAAAAGCGATGGATGTAACAACAGGCAGTCTTGTTAAGTATATAAGCCGGTATATTGATTTTAGGTGCACATGCAAAGTGAAACCTGCAGTAAAGTACATTATTATTATCATCTCTGAATGAGCAGCGAAAGCTGCGCGGGATTACCTGAGCGGTCTAGGGCGCTGCAGTCATGGACTGTGCGGCTGATCCCGGCGGAGGTTCCAGTCCTGCCTCGGGCATGGGTGTGTGTGTTTGTCCTTAGGATAATTTAGGCTAAGTAGTGTGTAAGCTTAGGGACTGATGACCTTAGTAGTTAAGTCCCATAAGATGTCACACACATTTGAATAGAGAAAGTGACAGATACCATACAAATTAGAAATGGGTGATGTCTCATTACCACCATCAAATCAAAATACAAATGTCTAGAAAAAGGCGAGATGCCTTTAATAGGTTCCACAACGAAACATTGTCTCGAAATTTGGTAGAAAATCCGAAGAAATTCAGGTCGTATGTAAAGTACACAAGCGGCAAGACGCAGTCAATACCTTCGCTGCGCAATGCCGATGGTACTGTTACCGACGACTGAGCCGCTAAAGCGGAGTTATTGAACGCAGTTTTCCGAAATTCCTTCACCAGGGAAGATGAATGGAATATTCTGAAATTTGAAACACGAACAGCTGCTAGCATGAGTTTCTTAGAAGTAGTTACCTTAGGGGTTGCGAAGCAACTCAAATCGCTTGATACGGGCAAGTCTTCAGGTCCAGATTGTATACCGATTAGGTTCCTTTCAGATTACGCTGATACAATAGCTCCCTACTTAGCACTCATATACAACCGCTCGCTCACCGATAGATCTGTACCTACAGATTGGAAAATTGCGCAGGTCGCGCCAGTGTTTAAGAAGGGTAGTAGGAGTAATCCATCGAACTACAGACCTATATCATTGACGTCGGTTTGCAGTAAGGTTTTGGAGCATATACTGTATTCAAACATTATGAATCACCTCGAAGGGAACGATCTATTGATACGTAATCAGCATGGTTTCAGAAAACATCGTTCTTGTGCAACGCAGCTAGCTCTTTATTCGCACGAAGTAATGGCCGCTATCGACAGGGCATCTCAAGTTGATTCCATATTTCTAGATTCCCGGAAAGCTTTTGACACCGTTCCTCACAAGCGACTTCTAATCAAGCTGCGGGCCTATGAGGTATCGTCTCAGTTGTGCGACTGGATTCGTGATTTCCTGTCAGGAAGGTCGCAGTTCGTAGTAATAGACGGCAAATCATCGAGTAAAACTGAAGTGATATCAGGTGTTCCCCAGGGAAGCGTCCTGGGACCTCTGCTGTTCCTGATCTATATAAATGACCTGGGTGACAATCTGAGCAGTTCTCTTAGGTTGTTCGCAGATGATGCTGTAATTTACCGTCTAGTAAGGTCATCCGAAGACCAGTATCAGTTGCAAAGCGATTTAGAAAAGATTGCTGTATGGTGTGGCAGGTGGCAGTTGACGCTAAATAACGAAAAGTGTGAGGTTATCAACATGAGTTCCAAAAGAAATCCGTTGGAATTCGATTACTCGATAAATAGTACAATTCTCAAGGCTGTCAATTCAACTAAGTACCTGGGTGTTAAAATTACGAACAACTTCAGTTGGAAAGACCACATAGATAATATTGTGGGGAAGGCGAGCCAAAGGTTGCGTTTCATTGGCAGGACACTTAGAAGATGCAACAAGTCCACTAAAGAGGCAGCTTACACTACACTCGTTCGTCCTCTGTTAGAGTATTGCTGCGCGGTGTGGGATCCTTACCAGGTGGGATTGACGGAGGACATCGAAAGGGTGCAAAAAAGGGCAGCTCGTTTTGTATTATCACGTAGTACGGGAGAGAGTGTGGCAGATATGATACGCGAATTGGGATCGAAGTCATTACAGCAAAGACGTTTTTCGTCGCGGCGAGATCTATTTATGAAATTTCAGTCACCAACTGTCTCTTCCGAATGCGAAAATATTTTGTTGAGCCCAACCTACATAGGTAGGAATGATCATCAAAATAAAATAAGAGAAATCAGAGCTCGAACAGAAAGGTTTAGGTGTTCGTTTTTCCCACGCGCTGTTCGGGAGTGGAATGGTAGAGAGATAGTATGATTGTGGTTCGACGAACCCTCTGCCATGCACTTAAATGTGAATTGCAGAGTAGTCATGTAGATGTAGATGTAGATGTAGATGTACCACATCCAACTGTTACGTGGATGAGAAACTCAGATCTCGGAAACCAATATAGTCATCATCCGATCTCCAAACAGTCCGAGTTACACACCATCAGAGAAATAGACAGCAGTACTTCATTGTATGAAGTATTTAGTACCAACGCCGACGATGAACTAGTTCTAAACGCACGTGATGAAATGAGAGACACTCGACCGATGATGTAAACGATAACAAAAATCGTGAGGTTAACCACGGTAGGCAACAATTATCTTTCTACCATTTAATCTGAAGAATATTAATTAACAAACATGACCCACATTTCTGCGTTTCGCGTTTATCAAGTAGACAACAAGAATATCAGTTTCTCTGGGGCGAAGCACTCTTTTCTATCCTCAACTTCTGCAAAAAAAAAAAAAAAATCAAATTAGCTCCTTTAAAACACTACTATTACAAAATAGGTGAATAGACCAGTAGGGTAAGCTTAACTATCAGAATAAATGATATGTTTCATAGAAATATGTTCACCAAAATGATAACAAAATTATCAAGCCTTCAAAAGCTCATATTCCTTGAAAAAATAAAACTGACACCCAGTAATGAAGTCATACACTCCTTACTTACAATTTCCTGCTAATTACACGTTCAACATAAATAAAAGTAATAATTAATTAAAATGATATGGTTCTCTTTGTAACGTAGTTTTCTGCATATGAAGGAGTGGAAGCTAACGGACTATCGTCTTGTCAACGATGTGATATTTAGTTCAGCTAGCAACAGCTGCAGAATGATATGCTCTAAGAATATTCGTTCCTTTGAATGTCACTGTAGGATGTAATGTTTTGTCTGAGAAGTCCAAAAAGACTACGGAGAACTGAGTAAAAGTTTAAAACTTCCGCAATGAGGCAGTATAACCTGATTTACCAAAATGGAATTCTCCTTCGGTGAACACGTAATTACATCAGAAGGCGTATTCTGTTGCTGTATTCGTCGAAAGCAAGGACTGACGGCACACGGGTTGAGTGGAGTGTAGGAAGCGATCTTCCTTCCTTTCGTGGGATGAATTCGTATTGACAGAGGGGCGCTCAGTTCTGCTTCAAAGATAATTATTCTTCTTAAAGGAGAACGGCAGTACGTTTCACTATATTGTCGAACTCTGGTTCTTACGACGATCCATAGAAACTTGAGTTCTTGGACACCACTCGTAAGGTACGGCTTGGTACAGGTGGCGCATGGATTAGAATAACGACCCTTAGAAGTTCTCTTGGCCTCAGCTTTCACGTACACGAGACTTGGGGTATTTTCAAATTTAATTCCCGGCTCTTGTTACACCGGGTGGCTATAATTAAACTTTCCCTATTTAATGTGTTATACTAATTATCGTACGAGGACCAAACTCGGCAGCATTAATGTCCAAACTATGGGGGGCATGATTTCCATGCGTCACAGCGCCACCGTCCAGTTCCAACTGTTGCCACCAGCTGCAGTGACCAGTCATCGTGATTCATAGCCTCACACACCTGACCAGTCGCAGTGCACTTGCTGACCTGTCAGCTAGACAAAAGGAGCAGCGCATTATTGGTGAAGCTCTACTCAACAGTAATGCTGCAGCTGCACTTCGAGAATGTCGCCATCTGAAAGGGTTACGAAAGCGTTCTCTTTCTCCACCTGCTGTGCGGAGTACGATGAAGAAGTTCGAATCAACCGTAGAACTGGACGTCGCTTTGGGAAGAGGCCGACGACCGGTTGCACCACAGATGGTTGATGAAATCGTTGATGCTAAGGCAGACAACGCTGCGCGCAATCTCCGATCGTCAAGCAGTGCGCGTGCTATGTCACGACAGTCGAACATCCCGTGATGATTCGAACCATTCCCAAATAGTATCCGTACAAGATACATATCGTACAACAGCTTGCACCACAACGACGCGTTGACTCCGCTCTCCACTTTCTCGCAATGATTGAAGTTGAAGGTTGGCCCTGGACCATCCTATGGACAGACGAAGCTCATTTTTCTCTAGCGGATGAGGTAAACACACAGAATTGCCGAGTGCGCGGATCTTCACCTCCAGTCACTGAGCATGAAGTTCGTCTGTACAGTGACCGTCTCACCGTATGGTGTGGCTTCGCTGCTACGTTCATCTTTGGTCCATTCAATTTTGATCCAGCTGGTGCCGCAGTGTGGCTGGCCAGCGTTACTGCGATATGCTTCGACAGCGTGTCATGCCCGGCCTACAGACACATGCAACAGTTTTCATGCAAAGTGGGACTTCACCGCACATCGCTCGTGAAGTTCGCTTGCTTCTCAGAAACACATTTGGAAGTGACTGAATTATCAGCCGATCGTTTCCAAATACTTGGCCGGCACGATCACCTGATCTCATTCCCTGTGATTTCTGGTTTTGAGGCTACATGAAGGACAGGATTTACCAGGGGAACATTCACACATGTGCTGATCTGAAGAGCAGCACATCGAGAGACGCAGCCAGCATACCTATGGACATGCTTCGTTCTGCTATACAGAATGCAATCCTGCGTTTTCAGACACTTCTGGACACAGATGCGGGCTATATTGAGACCCTTTTGTAGCAGTAATCGTACCGGTGTGTAATGGCATGATATACCGTAGCAGCACATTAAAAGTGTTTCCATTGAATTGATTCTGTATTATCTCTCTTCCCCATGCCCTTGACATTAATCATACCAAGTTTTGTCCTCTCACAGTAATTAGTTTCCGTGTTATAACATGTTAAATCATCCCCCCATGAACCATGGACCTTGCCGTTGGTGGGGAGGCTTGCGTGCCTCAGCGATACAGATAGCCGTACGGAGGGGTATCTGTTGAGAGGCCAGACAAACGTGTAGTTCCTGAAGAGGGGCAGCAGCCTTTTCAGTAGTTGCAGGGGCAACAGTCTGGATGATTGACTGATCTGGTCTTGTAACACTAACCAAAACGGCCTTGCTGTGCTGGCACTGCGAACGGCTGAAAGCAAGGGGAAACTACGGCCGTAATTTTTTCCGAGGGCACGCAGCTTTACTGTATGGTTAAATGATGATGGCGTCCACTTAGGTAAAATATTCCGGAGGTAAAATAGTCTCCCATTCGGATCTCCGGGCGGGGACTACTCAGGAGGACGTCGTTATCAGGAGAAAGAAAACTGTGTTCTACGGATCGGAGCGTGGAATGTCAGATTCCTTGATAGGGCAGGTAGGTTAGAAAATTTAAAAAGGGAAATGAATGGGTTAAACTTAGATACAGTGGGAATTAGTGACGTTCGGTGGCAGGAGGAACAAGACTTTTGGTCAGGTGAATACAGGGTTATAAATACAAAATCAAATAGGGGTAATGCAATAGTAGGTTTAATAATGAATAAAAAAATAGGATTGCGGGTAAGCTACTACAAACAGCGTAGTGAACGCATAATTGTGGAGATGATAGACACGAAGCCCACACCTAGCGCAGTAGTACAGGTTTATATGCCAACTAGCTCTGCAGATCACGAAGAAATTGAAGAATTGTATGATGAAATAATAGAAATTATTCAGATAGCGAAGGGAGACGAAAATTTAATAGTCACGGGTGACTGGAATTCGAGTGTAGGAAAAGGGAGACAAGGAAACGTAGTAGGTGAATATGGATTGGGGGGAAGAAATGAAAGAGGAAGCCGCCTGGTAGAATTTTACACAGAGCACGACTTAATCATAGCTAAAACGTGGATCAAGAATCATAAAAGAAGGTTGTATACATGGAAGAAGCCTGGAGATACTGACAGGTTTCAGATAGATTTTATAATGATAAGACAGAGATTTAGGAACCAGGTTTTAAATTGTAAGACATTTCCAGGGGCGGATGTGGACTCTGACCACAATCTAATGGTTATGACCTGTAGATTAAAACTGAAGAAACTGCAAAAAGGTGGGAATTTAAGGAGATGGGACCTGGATAAACTGAAAGAACCAGAAGTTGTACAGAGTTTCAAGGAGATCATATGGGAAGAATTGACAGGAATATGGGAAAGAAATACAGTAGAAGAAGAATGGGTAGCTTTGAGGGATGAAGTAGTGAAGGCAGCAGAGGAAGTAGGAAAGAAGACGAGGGCTGCTAGAAATCCTTGGGTAACAGAAGAAATATTGAACTTAATTCATGAAAGGAGAAAAGATAAAAACGCAGTAAACGAAGCAGGCAAAAAGGAATACAAATGTCTCAAAAATGAGATCGACAGGAAGTGCAAAATGGCTAAGCAGGGATGGCTAGAGGATAAATGTAAGGATGCAGAGGCTTGTATCACCAGGAGTAAGATAGATACTGCCTACAGGAAAATTAAAGAGAACTTTGGAGAAATGAGAACGACTTGTATGAATATCAAGAGCTCAGATGGAAACCCAGTTCTAAGCAAAGAAGGGAAAGCAGAAAGGTGGAAGGCGTATATAGAGGGGCTACACAAGGGCAATGTACTTGAGGACAATATTATGGAAATGGAAGAGGATGTAGATGAAGATGAAATGGGAGATATGATACTGGGTGAAGAGTTTGACAGAGCACTGAAAGACCTGAGTCGAAACAAGGCCCTGGGGGTAGACAACATTCCATTTAGAACTACTGACAGCTTCGGGAGAGCCAGTCCTGACAAAACTCTACCATCTGGCGAGCAAGATATATGAGACAGGCGAAATACCCTCAGACTTCAAGAAGAATATAATAATTCCAATCCCAAAGAAAGCAGGTGTTGACAGATGCGAAAATTACCGAACTATCAGTTTAATAAGTCACGGTTGCAAAATACTAAAGCGAATTCTTTACAGACGAATGGAAAAACTAGTAGAAGCCGACCTCGGGAAAGATCGGTTTGGATTCCGTAGAAATATTGGAACAAGTGAGGCAATACTGACCCTACGACTTATCTTAGAAGCTAGATTAAGGAAAGGCAAACCTACGTTTCTAGCATTTGTAGACTTAGAGAAATCTTTTGACAATGTTGACTGGAATACTCTCTTTCAAATTCTGAAGGCCGCAGGGGTAAAATACAGGGAGCGAAAGGCTACTTACAATTTGTACAGAAACCAGATGGCAGTTATAAGAGTCGACGGGCACGAAAGGGAAGCAGTGGTTGGGAAGGGAGTGAGACAGGGTTGTAGCCTGTCCCCGATGTTATTCAATCTGTATATAGAGCAAGCAGTGAAGGAAACAAAAGAAAAATTCCTAGTAGGTATTAAAATCCATGGAGAAGAAATAAAAACTTTGAGGTTTGCCGATGACATTGTAATCCTGTCAGAGACAGCAAAGGACTTGGAAGAGCAGTTGAACGGAATGGATAGTGTCTTGAAAGGAGGATATAAGATGAACATCAACGAAAGGAAAACGAGGATAATGGAATGTAGTCGAATTAAGTCGGGTGTTGCTGAGGGAATTAGATTAGGAAATGAGACACTTAAAGTAGTAAAGGAGTTTTGCTATTTGGGGAGCAAAATAACTGATGATGGTCGAAGTAGAGAGGATATAAAATGTAGACTGGCAGTGGCAAGGAAAGCGTTTCTGAAGAAGAGAAATTTGTTAACATCGAGTATAGATTTAAGTGTCAGGAAGTCGTTTCTGAAAGTATTTGTATGGAGTTTAGCCATGTACGGAAGTGAATCATGGACGATAAATAGTTTGGAAAAAAAGAGGATAGAAGCTTTTGAAATGTGGTGCTACAGAAGAATGCTGAAGAGCAGATGGGTAGATCAGATAAATAATGAGGAGGTATTGAATAGGATTGGGGAGAAGAGAAATTTGTGGAACAACTTGACTAGAAGAAGGGATCGGTTGGTAGGACATGTTCTGAGGCATCAAGGGATCACCAATTTAGTACTGGAGGGCAGCGTGGAGGGTAAAAGTCGTAGAGGTAGACCAAGAGATGAGTACACTAAGCAGATTCAGAAGGATGTAGGTTGCAGTAGTTACTGGGAGAAGAAGGAGCTTGCACAGGATAGAGTAGCATGGAGAGCTGCATCAAACCAGTCTCAGGACTGAAGACCTCAACAACAACAAGATGTTAAATAGGGAAAGTTTAACTATAACCAACCGGTACTTTACCATTAGTTCAAAATAAAGGATCCAGGCATTATTCACTCCCTGAGGAAAAGCTGAAGCCTGCAGAAGACAAGATCCGAGGTCAGTGTAACTTTGGTACGTACACAACATCGACGGGAACGAAAATGGTAGGAGTTGCAATTTTCTGTGGGAGGTAAAACGGCGAATAGAGTACATTAGTGTTATTCGTGTTTAGTGTTGTTATCAGACCTTGTAGGGCGTATAACGGGTGTGAACAGCATCGAATGATACGTGACTACGCTGAAGGACACGAAGATGCAGCGTACTCGTGTGAGACAGAGTTAACAGTAAAAGAGAGAAATTGAATGGGGCCTCATTTATCACTTAAATCGGCCAGCTGGACGAAGCGTTCGGTATCCAAACTTTTGTTGCATTCAGATGTCACGGTGGTCCGATTTTGGACTGCATAAGAACGCGAGGGCAGGCATACTCGCTGTATTGTTCACCAAGCCCACCGTGTCTGATTTACATCAACGCCTTCCATTCGAGAATTGGTAATGGGTGCCCCTGAGGTCCAGGATTGGCAGGGACTTAGGGAACTCTGACCACAACGGTACGTTACGGACATCCTGCGTTCTCATGTGTAATAGGACTGTATCGTCGTCTTATTTTTTTAAAAGGACACGTTTCTTTTTAAAGTTCCTGCCTGATGCTGAGGTGCTATGATTTAGAAGATTCCCATATCTTTCCCAGACAGAACATGTATGGAACCAGCTAGGACGTCAGCTCCCTACCAGTGCTAGTATACAGGATACCCAGGTCCAGTTACATCAGTATTGGGTCAGCTTGCCTCGGACAGGATAGAACGCCTTTACGACACCTTTCCCAACCGAAACAGGCCGTACATGCTGACTAGACTGGGTGCAACGTTATACTGATAAGCAAGCCCATACTGCCTCGTTCCTTATTACTTGGAATCGATTTTTTAACCACTGAAGCAACATCGCATACCCGCGCAACCTGTTAAGTTCCATTTCGTTTTCGCTTCTCCTTTTGGGTGCTTCACGTGGTTTGGTAGGTCCTGTGTTTTATACTTGACAAATTTTGTATCAACCCTTACAAACACGACATTCCTGCTCAAGCTGATGGTCAAGCAAAGCATGTTAAAAATCAACCCAGGTATCATTATATCGCAAACCATTCCCTTCATGGTGAGGATAAAAACTGTTACTTGGTAGATCCAGTTCTATCTGTTCAAGTTCTGCAAGTGTAATTATTATAAAAAGGTCCACACTTGTTTCATTCGACAGCCGTTAACTAAGAGTGTGAACTAACCGTAATATTATAATGTGAGTATTCACTGTGCATTGAAAATAATGAGTAATCTACCACCCTCATAATAAGATTGGACAGTGAAAAGTTTTTAACGAAGTAATTCAATAAAATTAATTTTGAACCGCATTAACTACGACATTAATTGGTTCACTAGTTTGGCGGGACGTAGCGCCTTGTCGACATGTTAGGGCGCTAGAGATTATAGCCACAAATTTGAAATATTAAGATAAAGAGATGGATGTAGTGTTAAAACTGATGCTTGTGACTACAAAAATTTGGTGGGGTCCGAAATTTCGTCACCTTGGTAGGTTAAGAAATCCATCAGTCCTGAAATGTTGTAGAAAAGGCCATTAATGGGTATGTCTTTTCCTCAATATATTATTCACTTGTAGGCAAGTTACAATTAAACTTTTATAACATTATGAAGACAATACATGACACAAATTTTAAAACTACAGAAGCTAAATGCGTTGCTCAATACAGTCTCTCACAACAAAATAATGAGCTGATGTCGTGTACGAACGAGCAGCTAAACTTTTGTTACCAAATTAGGAGCAGGGAAGATATTACTGCTCCTATCTAACTGCTAACATTTTCTCATATATTCAATATTTCTAACTTTTTCTTCTTTGAGATTAATTCTGGTAGATTAAGTACCATAAAAATCAGACACTAACATATAATTAAGTAAATTAATTACTGATTCTGTGAAAGATTATTTACGCTGTATTGTGAAATCTCCAGGCCTTGGGATAGGTGAAAAGCTTTTCTTAGGGCAATAGTAGATGAAACAAACCTCTCAGAAGTTATATAACCAATATCTCTATCCTCACTAGAAATCAAGAACTTTGTGTTTTAAAATAGTAGCTTGATTCACTTTTATTGCTGCCAGCTGGTCGTGCATTGATTATGTTGCGACTGGGGTGTAAAGCTAGCTCGCCTCCACGTGGTGCACCCCGGGTAACGCTAAATGAGCTAGCACATAATGGCAGTCAGACAAACCGTGAAAGGTTCTCCTGACTATGCAAGTAGACACAAAAAACGTCCTCCTAAGGATATGCCAACAAGGAAACTTGGACCTACGGTCCGAATCTGCCATCTCAACATAGAGAGCATAAGCTATTCTAAGTGCCAATACTTATCAAAACTACTGAAGAAAGACAACATTGATCTGATCGCCATTCAGGAAACACATTGTAGTACTGAAGTACAACTGCGGAAAAGGGGCAAAATACCCGGATTTGAATTACTTGGTGCCACTTACCACCATACCCATGGTGTTGCAACCTACATCAGACATGATATAGAAAATGCCTCCCTTATCTCCACGTCGTCAGGTGATGGAATCCATAATGTCACAGTAAAAATTGGGAGCGTAACCGTTACAAATATTTATAAACCTCCAACCACCCCATGGCCAAGATCAGTAATTCAGGCTCAACCTCACCCAGCAATCTATCTGGGAGACTTCAATAGCCACCACGAACAGTGGAAATATAAGGAGTGTGATGCTAATGGTGAAACCTTGGTGAAATGGGCTGAAAATGAAAATCTTAACCTTATCTTTGATGCGAAAGACCGTTACACATTCAGATCAGCTGCCTGGGAGCAGGAATACAACCCGGATCTATGCTTCACCTCAACTGACGGAAATAACCAACCACTACCAGCTACCCGTAAAGTCCTGTGCGACTTTCCTCATAGCCAGCACCGACCAGTCATTATTGAAATTGGCAGCCAAATCCCACTGGTGACTTCCATGCCTTGCCCCAGATGGAATTTCAAGAACGCAAATTGGGAAAAGTACTCTCGAGACCTTGATAAATGTCTAGGATGGATTCCACCTACCCATAAAAACTATCGAAGATTCATCGGAGCAGTAATAAGCACTGCCAAGAAGCACATCCCTAGGGGATACCGACGAGAGTATGTCCCAGGGTGGTCCAAAAACAGTGACGAGCTCTACCAGCGCTTCCTCAAGATGGGCGACAATGAACTGGCCGATGACCTTCTCCACAGTCTTGATACTGCAAGACAACGTAAATGGACAGAAGCAATGGAGAGCCTGAATTTCCAGACTTCAAGCCGACAAGCATGGACCCTGCTAAGGAAATTAGGAAGTGGAGCACCTATTCAAAGACAGACAGCAATCGTCTCCCCAAACACCATGGCATCTCATATAGTGGCCACGTCCAGAGCCCCTAGTGACAGAGCACACACGATCAAGATAAAACGAGAACTCAGGAATCTGAGGAATAAGGCGACAGAAACTGAATACGCTCTCCCTTTCTCACTCGAAGAAATAGAAACAGCACTCAAAGAGGTCAAGCCAGGGAAAGCACCAGGACTCGACAGCATTAACCCAGAACTCCTGATACACTGCGGTAAATACACAAAACTCTGGCTGGCGAGATTCTTCACCGACATCATCCAAACCGGTAATGTGCCTAGTGACCTCAAAAGATCGAAAATAATAGCCATCTTAAAACCAGGGAAACCAACAAACTCACCGAAGAGCTACAGGCCCATAGCACTACTGTCAGTAATATATAAATTGTTAGAAAGGCTCATCTACAATAGAATCTGCCAGAAAATACTCAATGCTATACCAATAGAACAAGCAGGTTTCAGACCAAACCGCAGCTGTGTCGATCAAGTTCTCTCACTCACGACGTACATTGAAGCTGCGTTCCAAAGAAAGCTTAAAACCACTGCAGCATTCATAGACCTGTCAGCTGCCTACGACACAGTCTGGAGAGAAGGCATGATTTATAAGTTCCTCCGCATAATCCCATGTAAACTAACAGCTCGCCTACTAAACAACATGCTGAATGACAGAACGATCCAAGTCACCATGGGTTCAGATATTAGTTCACCGAGGAAATTAAAAAATGGCCTACCTCAAGGATCGGTGCTTGCACCACTCCTCTTCAATCTCTACATTGCAGACATACCGGTAACAAGATCAAAGAAGTTTGGCTACGCCGATGACTGGGTCCTTGCAACGAGAAGTCAGTCATTTGAAGGGGCAGAGGAGACCCTAACAGTTGACTTGGAGAAGATGGGAGAATATTTCCGAAAATGGCACCTGCAACCTAACGCCAACAAAACTGAAGTATCATGTTTTCACCTAAACAATAAAGCGGCTAAGAGGGAGCTCAGAATAAAATTCTAGACCACATGGCTTACCCACAAAAAACCCCAAAGTACCTAGGTGTGACCCTCGATAGAACACTCTCTTTCAAAGGTCACCTAATGAAAACAGCAGAGAAACTAAAAACAAGGAATAACATTATACAGAAGCTCTGTGGAACGACATGGGGAGCGGCAGCTACTACGTTACGGACATCAGCCTTAAGTCTCGTCTTCTCAGCTGCCGAATATTGTGCGCCGGTATGGCTAAACAGCGCCCACACCCATAGAATCGATGCACAGCTCAATAACACAATGAGAATGATCGCTGGTGTAATAAAGACTACACCCGTGGAATGGCTCCCAGTACTAAGCCACATACCACCCCCTAACCTGCGCCGCACAAACGCTCTTATAAGAGAGTACAAAAAGATAATGAGCAATCGGAATCTACCCATCCATGAGAATTTTGAAGATGCCACCCAAAGCCGCCTCCGCTCCAGAAGGTCACCCATCAGAACCGCAATAGCCACATCTGCAACAGAGGAAGAATTCAACATAACCAGCGCCTGGCACCAAGAATGGTCCTTAAAGAACATCAGCAAACTTCCATGTATCTCCCAGAAGCCTCCAGGTTTTGACTTATCACGCAAAACCTGGGCAACTTTAAACAGAATTAGAACTAAACATGGCAGATGCGCCTATTCCCTCTACCAGTGGGGCATGACAGAATCGCCGCTATGTCAATGTGGAGAAAATCAAACTATCCAGCACATAATAGAAGACTGCCCCAGGACAGCCTATGATGGGACTCCAGAAGATTTCCTGATGGCGACTCCAGAATCAATTGCATATATTAACTCATTAGATGTTTGTTTCTAATTACTTCCAAACTACTATAACTTTGTATAACTACTGTAACATGTGTATTATGTGTAATTTTGTATAATTTTGTATAATTCTGTATAACTATTGTAATAACTGTAAGAATATCTAATGCCAAATCATTACAATTTTGCATATTGATTGTAATAACAATTGTGTCTAAATGCCATACGCTAAATAAATAATATGTTGCGACTGGGTGTGCAATGACTACCACGGAGGGGTAGAGCCGTTTTCTTTAAGTTGTCAGAAAACGTGACCGGCTCTTCCACTTGTGTGTTGTTGGTCCGAGGAGCAAGGTGGCGGCAGCAAGAGAGACAGTGTTGACGAAATCTCTTTATTATTGCAACAAGCTTATGGCAGCTGCGGTGTGCATACTCGTCCGATGGTGCGGCCTAGGGACGACCCGCGATTTCTTCATCTTGGTGCTGTGCTGCACATGCGGAAGACTTGTAGGTTACGCATGCTGCAGGGACACAGCGTGGTGACAACGAGCTGAGTAGCGACTGTGGCTGTAGTTGAAGATAGCGCAGCATTCTTGCAAGCCGTAGCGACCGTACGTTTCAGGTCAGAGACGATTTTCGTGTACTGGCAATAAACTCGCCAGCGAATCCTGTCACGTAATCGTTGGACTCGCTGTCTCCGTGTGACCGTAGACTTGTCTCCTACATTTCCACTCACTCTTCACCTGAACGTGCTGTTGGGTACAAATGGACTCGACCTGCTCAGATAGGAAAGCGAGTACACGAGTTTACAAGGGTAACCGCGGACTCGTGGCATTCCAGCCACATACATAACCATCTGGGAAAAAATATCCTCGATTAAACTGTAAATTACTATTCATTTGTTTCACAAAATCGTGATTTAGGCTTTGTAGCTGTTCTCATTTCCAGGTTGAAATGTCACTAAATGCCCGACCTGTCTAAATGACCATTTCTGTTCTACGACGGTTTCAGTTCAGCTGTGTAACGCACGCATGTCTGCTGAGAGAAAGAGAAAAGTCTCAGAGGTGTTTGTCCTGGTATGTAATAGGGTAGACAGGAAGAAGTGTACTACGTCAGATGGTCACCTGAAGTCACTTAGCATCTGCCTTGCTGCCAGAGATATTCAATGCCTGTACATCTCCGATACAGTAAACGTGGTTCGATACATGTTTTCGAGATAGACAGACCTGCTCCTTGTGTATGGCGAAGGTAGTGCAAATGGAAGACTGCTAGTTGGCCGTATCACAAACGTTTTCAGGAAACATAGCGCTCCATCGCACCAACTTTCTGCTCAAGTTACGCGACGGCTCCGAGAAATAGGTACCTTCACCGTGAGGAGGCAATGCCACATGCCCTAAATTGAAGAAGATGTACTGCATTGCACCGAAGACAACTCGTCAACGAGTACTCGAACAATTGCGCGTGCAATGGGTCTTAGCAACAGGATCATGTGGGACGTTCTGCATGAGCAACAATTACTAAGGACACACGCTATGGGTCCAGCCGTTTTTCTATGATGCGTTGCCTACTACATGTGGCCTTTACACCGCTGCATCGACACCTCCTTGTTACCGTGTCGAGTTATGTTCACAGATGAATGTAAGCTCATTAGGGACTGTGATCTGAATTTCAGAAACAGCTGTAGCGGCACCACAGTTTAAGATGGGAAAAGGTTAGCTTCGGTGCAATATTTCTGAGAGGACAAGCTACAGCCAGGCGTGGGCCTGTTGACAGTAAGTTACGTTACCAGTGGTTGTGAAGTAGAATGGAGGCCACAGGGCCGTGCACCCACTGAACAGAGTTAATGGAGCGGTGTGGATGGCGCAAGATACAGGCAGAAGAGGCCCACTGGCCCAATCCAGGTGTTATGAGTACATGACTCGTAGCGGCTTGTTAGAAAAACAGAGGTGCACAGCTGCATATAAATAGGCGCAGGTACACTAACAAGACATTCAAGTGTGACAGCTCTCCTGGACGGCAGGGCATGTCACACCACCGGCTACATGCAGCAGTAGATGGGGTGCCAGCGTTCCAGTCCGTGGCAGGTCGCTGGTTCGACCCTCTGAGGCCAATGTGGGGTCCGCAGCCAGCCAGTGGCAGGCCATGTCAACGGCTCACTACTTCAGGCAGTGTTGTTGGCTCCCAACACACGCTGGAGGCATCCTGAGGTGAGGGCCACAGATTCGGACGTCATATGGCGGGCGCTTGTTGTCGCCGCAATCTTAGTCACGCAGGCGATGAAGCACCCCGTGGGCCACCTTGCAGCTTCCGATGGGCAACACTGAGATAGCAGGGGAGAAGACCGCTGAGTGGACTGCCGGCATATCCTGACGTTGACACAACTCCGCGGCCGTACAAGGCTGACACACCGCAGGGCATTGCACGGGACTCTGAGGCAGACATTCTGCGCCAAGCCATTTTGCATTGTGGGACCCTGTGACACAGACTGAGAGGAACGGGGGCACTGTAGATGGAAATAATAACTCACTTGGGAAACTCGGACGAGTTTTAATATGGCTTATCCTGACAGTTTCTATCCTCATCAAACATTCCTCTACACAGCCACGTCTGAACAGACAAAGCCGTCACGCCACACATGTTCATGGATTTCAGAACCGGTTTGGTATTAAAGTGTGGGTAGGTATTCTGGATGGTAAAGTCACTGGGCCATACCTCCTACCACTCTATCTTTCTAGTCCTGCATACTTGATCTTTCTACAAAACGTAATGGACCCGTTCTTACGAGCTGTGTCACTGAATGTCCGTCAGGATATTTTCTTTTGAGCATGACGCTGCACCGCATCACTTCTCACGTGCGGTTTGGAGACATGGCAACAGACGAGATGGTGAATGATGAAGAAATCGAGGTGGTTCAACCACAGGGCCGCTGCAATCGCCAGATTGGACTAATTCCTATGGACTAATTCCAGTGCCGTTAGCACTATTTTGAATTTGTGACAATCCTATAGAGGCGAGGAAGATCTGCTGTCACGATTTCTGGCCGCTGCACTAGAACTTCAGGAGACACCTTATGGGAAGGAAAGTGTGTACTAAACGCGTAAAATTTAAGTATTTTTACAATCCAATGTGCATAAATGATAAATGGATGTGTCTATATGTTTTCTTTCGAACTGTTGGAAGTGATAATTGTACTGCACAATGCCTAATTCAATTTCTCAAGCACTGATGAGTTAGACACATGCACTGATATCGTCGTAGAACGGAAACAGTATCTTTCCAGACATGGGTTCCCATTCAAAATACCATCTACTCGCTCCGCACTGTAAGTCCTAGAAGTCTGTAACGAGAATTTCCGAACACCCAGTATACCAATACAACGACTGATAGGTAAGCAATAAATATTGTTCTGTAATACATATATTTACATAGACAAAACTTTTTCGAAGACTGTAGTACATTTATTTTAAAATTTATATCAAGTAAGGTAATATCAAACAATTACGTTAACACTTAAGACACTTTCTGGGTGTTATTAAGTATCTTTCCCAATATGAGGATGAAGTTTATTCCCTGAATTGTGATTAATTATTCAATAATTACATAAATGAATGATGAGCAACAAAACTCGCCGTTAGCCCTAAATGCAAGTTACCGAGACCAAATGAATGTAGAAATAGTTCGCTTTTTTGTAGCAGGGGTATAATAGGGACCTTGGTCTGTGGCCCATTTTCGTCCGACATAGCACAATTGTTTTCTCACGGTGGAGATCGAATAAACAAGGATACAACCATTTTGTTTCCATTGGATGAGTTGTGTACTTTTTCCGTCTGAAGCGTGGACAATTTCCCGATACCATTCCTCCTCTAATCGAAAACATTTGCAACTGTGTACTTTGCATCGTCTTGCACCCCATACTCTCACACGACACACCTTCGTTAGTGGCCGTTAAATGGTTGCATTTGGTCATTTCGCATTGTCAGTGCTTCTTTACAGCAGCAAGATCGTGTGCTCATATTCTGTACCAACAATAATTGATGCGTTAACAATAGATATGAGTCTGTTGACACATACATTTATATACACTGAAGTGCGAAAAGAAACTGGTATAGGCAGCCGGCCGGTGTGGCCGTGCGGTTAAAGGCGCTTCAGTCTGGAACCGCGTGACCGCTACGGTCGCAGGTTCGAATCCTGCCTCGGGCATGGATGTGTGTGATGTCCTTAGGTTAGTTAGGTTTAATTAGTTCTAAGTTCTAGGCGACTGATGACCTCAGACGTTAAGTCGCATAGTGCTCAGAGCCATTTTTTTGGTATAGGCATGCGTATTCAAATGCAGAAATATGTAAACAGACAGAGTAAGGCGCTGCAATCTGCAAAGTCTATATAAGACAAGTGTCTCGCGCAGTTGTTAGGTCGGTTACTGCTGCTACAGTGGCAGGTTATCAGAGTTAAGTGAGTTTGAACGTGGTATCATAGTCGGCGCACGAGCGATGGGACAGAGCATCTCCGAGATAGCAATGAAGTGGGGATTTTCCTGTACGACCATTTCGCGAGTGTACCGTGAATATCAAGAATCCGATGAAATATCAAATCTCCGACATCACCGCACCCGGAAAAAAAGATCCTGCAAGAACGGAACCAACAACGACTGAAGAGAACAGTTCAACGTGACAGAAGTGCAACCCTTCCGCAAATTGCTGCAGATTTCAATGCCGAGCCATCAACAAGTGTCAATGTGCGAACCATTCAACGAAGCATCATCGATGTTGCCTCTCGGAGGCGAAGGCCCAGTACCCTTGATGACTGCACGACACGAAGCTTTTACGCCTCGCCTGGGCCCGTCAACACCGACATCGGACTGTTGATGACTGAAAACATGTTACCTGTTCGGGCGAGTCTCGTTTCAAATTGTATTGAATAGATGGACGTGTACGGATATGGAGACAACCTCATGAATCCATGGACCCTGCATTACAGCAAGAGCTGTTCAAACTGGTGGAGGCTCTGTAATGATTTGGGGCGTGTGCAGTTAGAGTGATATGGGACCCCTGATACGTTTCGATACGATTCTGAAGGGTGACACGTACAAAAGAATCCTGTATGATCACCTGCATCCATTCATATCCAGTGTGCATTCCGACGGACTTGTGCAATTCCAGCAGGACATTGCGACACCCCACACATCCAGAACTGTTACAGAGTGGCTCCAGGTACTGAGCGTATCTGGGATGGCTTGCAATGTGCTGTTCAGAAGAGATCTCCACCCCCTCGTGCTCTTACGGATTTATGGACAGCCCTGCAGGATTCATTGTCGCAGTTCCCTCAGTCACTACTCCAGACATTAGCAGAGTCCATGCCACGTCGTGTTGAGGCAGTTCTGCTTTCTCCCGGGTGCCCTACGCGATACTAGGCAGGTGTACCAGTTTCTTTGGCATTTCAGTGTAGATAAAACGTTTTCGAAGACTGCTCTAAATTTATTTTAATATCAATATATACTAAGACAACATTAAACTATTATGGGTACATAAACGTACGACTATCCTCACACTCCTGCGAGGTTTAGTAAGCGAGACCGAGTAGGCGAAAATGAAACAACGGCAGAGCCACAGATCTCAGACACGTCATATTCCCAGAACTACAACAGGAACGAAGAAAGCTCCTTACCACGGCATTACCGCCTCGTATCACGTTACATCGGCGTTTTGATTTGGCAAGGGTGCAAACCTAACATAGACTCGTACTTACTCCGTTTCTGAGCTCTATCGTGCACGTCCGTCCCAGTGGGAAGTGCACGGGGCTATGCTGCCTCGACAACAGGCATGGCTATCTGGAGGAAACTGGCACAGGTTGGGAAGCCTCAATTCGACCGGCGGGTAGCGATCTCACAGCGGAAGCTGATCCTATGGAAGTTGACGGCTTTCTGACTTTCCGATCTGACTGATAAGCAGCCTGCCCGGACAGCTGCTGAAGTCACTCACGCTGCATGACAAAGTGCCTTCTAGTTTCGGTAACTGTCTCGGAAGGTGGCAGGTGCCCAGTGATCGCCGTGGCTCATAGCTGGGTCACCAAGTGGCCCACTTTACGCCCTCGACACCATCCCCTTTTCGAATAATACAGCCAACCGAATTCTATCTGTTTCAGCACCTGGGATTGGCTCACTACAAGCGTCCGCCAGTGACACTTCAACAATTAGGTCAGTGCTATGAGATTTTCGCAGATGACACTGTTGAAACGCTAGAAAATTACATAGAAATGCAGGAAGACTTCCTGAACGACGATGGGTACAAGGCGTGGCAGCTGACTCCCAACGTAAACAAATATACTGTATGGCGTATACATAGAAAGAAAGATTCATATTTTATGATTACGTGATTACAGAACAATAACTGGAATAGTTACTTACAAGAAATGTCTAGAGGTATACGTTCGAAGCAATTTAAAATAATGATTCACGAGTGAGACAAATGCGAGGCAGATTCATAGGAAGAAACATCAGGAAATGAAGTTCATCAACAAATGAGGTAGCTTACAGAACCCTTGTTCGGCGAATAGTTGGATATTGCTTGGCGGTCTGGGAAACGAACCCAGCTGGACTGGTAGAGCAAATAGAGGGAATACAAATAAGAGCAGCATGTTTCGCTACAGGTTCATATGGTAAGCACGAAACCATTATGAAGATGCTCAGGCAACGTAGATGGCAGACGCTGTGTCTCGTGGTTAAAGTCCCGAAAGCATACGTCCTTAAAAATGGTTCAAATGGCTCTGAGCACTATGGGACTTAACATCTTAGGTCATCAGTCCCTTAGAACTTAGAACTACTTAAACCTAACTAACCTAAGGGCAGCACACACATCCATGCTCGAGGCAGGATTCGAACCTGCGACTGTAGCGGTCGCTCGGTTCCAGACTGAAGCGCCTAGAACCGCACGGCCACACCGGCCGGCACGTCCTTAAAAGAGTTAGAAAAATCGACCAATATATTGTTCACTCATAAATATATATGAGGAAAAGACCGAGAAGATAAAATTACAGAGATTGGAGCCAACGCAATGGCTAACCAGTAATCTTTCTTCTCTCGAACCATTCGCGTCTGGAAAAGGAAAGAGGAGAGAAGCCGTTAGAAGTAAATGAGAATAAGTGTAAATTAAATAAAATAACAGTTTGTGTGCTGCTGTGACGATCCCTTCATGTTTAGCCCACTGGCTTGAGGCGCAATGACGGGGTGTCTGTAGTGGCGTCTGGAATTTGAACTGTCAGTGGAACAGGTGGTGCGCCGATAGTCCCGATCTGCGTGTCGCTGAATGGTGGACATACCAAACTGAAGGTATGTCACTTAGTCGTAGTTGGAAATTTGGAACTTTGTGGTAAGGTCTTATGGGGCCAAACTACTTAGGTCATCGGTCACTAAGCCTACACACTACTTAATCTAACTTACGCTATGGACAACACACACACCCATGCCCGAGGGAGGAATCGAACCTAAGACGGGGAGAGCCGCACGGACCGTGACAAGGCGCCCCTGGCCGAGCATTTACCTCGCGTGGAGTCATAGTTATACTATTGGTTGAACGAATTTTTAACTTCTATTATTTTCTCGAGTTCCTTCAACACCTAGTGCCAAATTATAGTGTTAACAACTAATTCCTGAGGACAGATATTATTTAAATGTACCTTCCATAGGCGTGGTGGCTCGTTTCGAGTCGACCCATTGCTGCTTACGTAGTTTCGGTTCGCTGCCGCGTCGTGTAGCTAGGTGGCGCTAGGTGTGAGAGCTGATGTAGCGGCAGTGAGTCGGTTGCAGCGAACTTAGCGAGACTGTGTACGGGGAAGTGTGCGCTATTGGGTTTTCTGAGCGCCAGTGGTCACTATCCTGGTGGTCGTGTCATATTTTGGCTGCGAGCCGATCTACGGGCAGAACTGATTTCCGTTTGTCCATTAACCGTATTTGTGGAGTACCAAGCCAATCTTGTGGAAGCGAAGATATAACTGTTCCGAACTGTGAATCAAAACATTGTAATTCCTTCTTTCCGCATTTGTATTACCGAGGCTGAGAGCTGGCTTGACATTGTATTTTAAATGACTCCTTCACCTGCTTTGGCTCTGGCTATGTGTGATGTAGCATTGTGTAAGTGTGCATATGAGCGATTTGTTTTAAATTCTTGCATTTATTTGTATTGAAAATTGATGGAAACTTGGTGTATTCTAGTGCTGCCCATTTGCACTGCTAAGTTTAAACTACTGTTACGGCACTGGACGGTTGTCCCGCTGGGTGCATACTACCTGTTATTTACTCGTGGGCTCACTGCTAGAACTGTGGTGAACTGTAAACTACTGAAGCCTAGTTTGCCTTGTTTTAAGTTTTGGAATATTACGTATGGCTTGCTACGCAGCATTGCAGGACTCATGTAAATATGAGACCTAGTTAATATTTTATTGGGAATTATATATTTAAAATTTCTGCCAATTTCTTGTTCTGTCAAGTCAGCCCAATAAATGCGTTTTTCGTGCTCTCAAGCTTGTTCATGTTATTGAGGTTCCAAGGTGGGATTGCTTATAATTGTGTCGATCTCAAACTTAGTGTCCTGGTGGAAAATTTAATATTCATACTTGAGTTCAAAGTTGACCTACCCCTCTGTGCACTTAACACGAATTTTCCCCTTTGTATCCCGAATAACAAGTTTTTTCATTCTACGTATGCCTCCTATCGTAGTAGTTAATGTACTTGCTTGCATGGAGCTATCTTGCTTGCGGTAAATGTCCACGGCTGGGTCGCTGAGAGGGTTGCGCTGGTCTGTCGGCACATCAGCGATTGTGTATTGGTCTGACTTTTATTTCTCTAAGGCAATATTATTGATAAAATATTAATTATGAATCCAATTTTGATGCAATGAATTTTCTTAAAGGGTGAAATTTTTTATTCAGCTAGTTGTGCTTAAGGGACTGGTTCTCCGTGTTAGTGATTTGTTTGTTTTTTCATTTTTTTAGAAAAAAAATTTAATGGTCAGTTTTATTTTGAGCATTAGCTAACCTATGAACCTTCATTTTGATGCTATGGTTGGGGTCACATTACATAGTATTGAGACTGCTAAAGCAAATTCTGGAGTATTAGATGGTTTAAAGTAATCTTCCTTCAACTGATTAATTGTTTAACTAAATTGTTGTTTTCTGAATGGTTATGATAAACACATGTTTGTGTAAGAAATTACACAGTGTTTGCTGTTGAATAACCTTTCATGAGTGTTTTTTCCTATAAATTATTCGGACCGTAATTTCACCATTTCACTTCTGAAATAAAAATGACTGACTGTCCTGAAGTTGACACAGTCGCGCATGTAAATCGTAGCATTAGTTATAGGCGTGGCGCTCCTATAGAGGAGTGCCGGCGGCTGAATGTCTGCCGGCCGCACAATTCAAACGCCGAAGCTCCACTCTAACCGTGGCCAGAGCGACACCGGTGGTTACGCCCATATTCTCAGTCATCGCGCGCAGACAGCATCGGCGTGCGCCGATCGAGCTATGCTCTGCTCCAGCGACCGAGCTAAGCAGCCTGTCAGAAATATGTGGTGCTCCTCACATCTAGTATTCAGGGTAGCGCCGAGACAGCAGAAGGCAGTGATATCGCCATCTAGCTAACGATGTGCGACCCTAGAGTCGCCGAGGCTGTCGCCGTCGCCGTCCAGTACGCTGCCCACGGCCGCTCTTCAACCAAAACATCGCGCCCGCCCCCGTCTGGACTTTGTCATCATTTCGGTGATTGTAACTAGGAACATTAACTTCTTCATTACTTCTTCAGTACGGACTTAGTGCTCACCGTGAGTGTGCTTGTGGATTGTCGGAACTTTTGTTCTACCAGTAATATCGTCCAGCAGGGTACTTGATATTTTGCTGTCTGAATACCGACATTTTTCAAAATTGTGTTGTTTACGTCAATTTGGAACAATAGCTCTTCTTACGCAGTAAATTTTATAAGGAATAACTTAATTACTGTGGTGTTAATTGACTAGTTTTGGAAGACACTTGGGGAAGATTTTTTTGTGTGGTTAATATTGAGCTAAAGGCTCTGAACTGTCCGCATTCAACATACTTTGTCAATAAACATATTTCCGGGTTAAGTTACGTGTACTGACTATGACGCACACAACAATGGCGACGAGTTAGGAACCGTGTTTTTCACGAGTTGTTGGAGAAATTGACCTGGTGATCTTCCATTCTCCATGGCATCTCCACGAGACAGTGGACCTCAACAACCCTGTACTCCTACTCCTACTGCAGATCATTGAAGAAATGGTGGCGAGGCTGGAGACAATCGCAGTTCATGCCACAGGTGATGTACCAACGATCACACAGTCATCGTTGGGGAATACCTGCCAACAGCCCCCACTCTTCCCACTCTTCAACAGGAGGGCGGAATCATGGGAGTGCTACGTCGTCTGTTAGGAACAACTCTTCTGCATCTGTGATGTGACAGGTGTCACGTATTACCGCGCTTTCCTCCTGGCTCCTGTGGGCCCCTCAGTTTTCCCATCAGTGAAACACCTTGAAGCAGAGCATCAAGCTGTAATACTCTCAAAGTTTGCTCTCAGACTAATATGATTCGCAGATCCAAGTCGTAGCTATGGCGGTGGCTGCGTCGTTCTTTTTTGTGGGATATTTCCGTAATGTCGTGTGCAGAACGGCTGATGTGAAGTGAGTGTCAAGTGGATGATGGGTAGTTGGGAATGTAATGGGCGTCCATGTACTTTGTAGATGGATGACACCCCTTCGTGAAGGATATCCCGGTAAGAGGATAAAAAAATGGTAATTGCGTCGGTGAGTTGGGTTTTAAAAGTTTTTACAAAACGTTCCGCTAGGCCTTATAAAGTTGTGTGGAATGGGGCTGTATGGATTAATGTGATTTCACTAAACTTACATAATTCCTGTAACTCTGTGGATGTAAACTGGCCACTGTTATCTGTCCGAACATAGGATGGACAAAGGATGGGAGACGTAGAAGGATGAACCCAAGGTGACTTCGTTGTTTTTCCTTAAGAAATTACAAATTTATTTTGAAAAATGCCAACAATAAGAATGATAATTAAAACCACAATCTTCTTTTTCACCTGATATATTGTTATGAACAGCAAGTTTCTTTTCCATAAGCATTCTTTAAGACAAGAGAAATGTCATTTTAAACGACAAGCTTCACCTACACAAGCGAATTTAAAACGAAGAAACAATAATAGCAATAAGTAGGCCGAAGTCACCCCTACCCCCGCAGGGGCCACTCTCGAAATTTAAGTTAAAGTGACCCAAAATTTTAATCGGCCTTAAGGCCCTTAAATGAAACCCAGACAAATATAACAGTGGAATTAAGTACAGGTTCCTACTTTAAGTTACACAATAAACAAGAACAAGAATCAATCCCCGGATAAATAGGAAAAATTTACAACTTTAAGTCTGGTAAGCATCCATTGAGTGTGCAACCAAGTTAGGCCAAGCTGACTGCCAAGAGCAGTGGATTACAGACAGAATTTAAGCGTTCAAAAACTGAAGTGCAGTAAATGTTCCTAAATTTTAGTACAGAAAATAGATTCTTAGTTTCGTTACGTAAAATCACAATGCAGGGCAAGTTCGGAAAGGCACATACTTAGAACCAACCATCAACCAGAATATCCGGAAAAGTTAACTTGTTTAGAAACTGCAGTTGGAATCGAAGCTCCAGCAAGAGCTAACGGCCACCGGAGACTCCGTCAGCTACGTGAACAGGCCGAAATAAAGGAGTACGTACACACGGGTAAGAACCGCGTCAATTACAATGTCACGGCTCAGAAGCCAAGGCTTTCAACAAACTGCCTAAACATTACCACACTAAATTCAAGAGCTCCGGTAGTAAGGTCTTCAGGTTTTTCAAGACTTAATAAAACCCTTAAAGTAACGTAATTTTCACTCCCCAACTCTACCTTAAGTGAATAAGGCGTAAACTTTTCAATAATAAACAGAAATTTCAATTAGTATACTAAAACTGCAAATACAAAATGATAAGACACTCGTGATAACCTATAGCAGACATACCAACAGACATCGAATGCTCTTTTGACACAACAGAATAACAGATACAAGTTTACCCGCCTGGCAAGAACTTTAGGGTTAACGTTTACAGATAAGATTGAGGTTGCAGACCCTCAAGATTTAAAAACATCTAATACAAATTTAAATAAAAAACTGATTCATAATTGCACAACACTTACGACAAATAAGGAATGTGTTAAAGCTAAGGAACATCAAATGGAAACACCAGTGCGCGTTTAGCGCCACCGGCAGAATCAGAGCATAACAGTTCATAGACAAATTTAGCACTTCAGTCAGAAGCCCTTCCAAGTAAACATTCATGTAACCCGAGACTAAGTCCGAGATTCCAACAGACCAGTTTCCTGTACAACCCTTCTTATACACACACAAATGGAAATCACTAAGCTAATCAGCAAAGTTACACTCGCGGCATCAAACAGATTATAGTAACTGTAAGAAAACTTCATGTCTGAAACTGCACGGACGAGTTTCACTGGGGGAACAAACACAGTAGGCAAAATAACTTCTTTAGTACTCCATATGTCATCATTCGAAGCATTATTCCGGCCGCCAACATCCAAACTACACACGGCAAGAACATTTCAGAAGGGAAATTGCTGGTACACGCTCTCTCAAAAACCCACAAATCTGCCGCGAGGGATGCTATCGTGCATAGGGCTCCGAATACACCAAGAGGCCCCAACGACCACCACATCGACTGGCCCCACAGTCCGTACCTGCTGCCACCACTCGGCAACACCCGCACGGGTCCCGCCTTTTCTTACTCGCAAACAGCGATAAAATGAGCGAATCAGTGCGGCGCTGGCGTCTTATACCGGGAGCAGGAGGACGAGGAGAAAAATAGTGGCTAACGCCCCGACGAAAACGAGGTCGTTAGAAACGGAGCAATAGCCCGGATTAGGGAAGGATGGGGGAGGAAATCTGCCACGGGAAATCACGGGAAACCTGGTCGCGGGTTTGGACTGTCGTCCTCCCGAATGCGAGTCTACATCTACATCTATCTTTACACTCCGCAAGCCACCCAACGGTGTGTGGCGGAGGGCACTTTACGTGCCACTGTTATTCTCTCCCTTTCCTGTTCCAGTCGCGTATGGTTCGCGGGAAGAACGACTGTCTGAAAGCCTCTGTGCGCGCTCTAATCTCTCTAATTTTACATTCGTGATCTCCTCGGGAGGTATAAGTAGGGGGAAGCAATATATTCGATACCTCATCCAGAAACGCACCCTCTCGAAACCTGGCGAGCAAGCTACACCGCGATGCAGAGCGCCTCTCTTGCAGAGTCTGCCACTTGAGTTTGTTAAACATCTCCGTAACGCTATCACGGTTACCAAATAACCCTGTGACGAAACGCGCCGCTCTTCTTTGGATCTTCTCTATCTCCTCCGTCAACCCGATCTGGTACGGATCCCACACTGATGAGCAATACTCAAGTATAGGTCGAACGAGTGTTTTGTAAGCCACCTCCTTTGTTGATGGACTACATTTTCTAAGGACTCTCCCAATGAATCTCAACCTGGTACCCGCCTTACCAACAATTAATTTTATATGATCATTCCACTTCAAATCGTTCCGCACGCATACTCCCAGATATTTTACAGAAGTAACTGCTACCAGTGTTTGTTCCGCTATCATATAATCATACAATAAAGGATCCTTCTTTCTATGTATTCGCAATACATTACATTTGTCTATATTAAGGGTCAGTTGCCACTCCCTGCACCAAGTGCCTATCCGCTGCAGACCTTCCTGCATTTCGCTACAATTTTCTAATGCTGCAACTTCTCTGTATACTACAGCATCATCCGCGAAAAGCCGCATGGAACTTCCGACACTATCTACTAGGTCATTTATATACATTGTGAAAAGCAATGGTCCCATAACACTCCCCTGTGGCACGCCAGAGATTACTTTAATGTCTGTAGACGTCTCTCCGTTGATAACAACATGCTGTGTTCTGTTTGCTAAAAACTCTTCAATCCAGCCACACAGCTGGTCTGATATTCCGTAGGCTCTTACTTTGTTTATCAGGCGACAGTGCGGAACTGTATCGAACGCCTTCCGGAAGTCAAGAAAAATAGCATGTACCTGGGAGCCTGTATCTAATATTTTCTGGGTCTCATGAACAAATAAAACGAGTTGGGTTTCACACGATCGCTGTTTCCGGAATCCATGTTGATTCCTACATAGTAGATTCTGAGTTTCCAAAAACGACATGATACTCGAGCAAAAGACATGTTCTAAAATTCTACAACAGATCGACGTCAGAGATATAGGTCTATAGTTTTGCGCATCTGCTCGACGACCCTTCTTGAAGACTGGGACTACCTGTGCTCTTTTCCAATCATTTGGAACCTTCTGCTCCTCTAGAGACTTGCGGTACACGGCTGTTAGAAGGGGGGCAAGTTCTTTCGCGTACTCTGTGTAGAATCGAATTGGTATCCCGTCAGATCCAGTGGACTTTCCTCTGTTGAGTGATTCCAGTTGCTTTTCTATTCCTTGGACACTTATTTCGATGTCAGCCATTTTTTCGTTGGTGCGAGGATTTAGAGAAGGAACTGCAGTGCGGTCTTCCTCTGTGAAACAGCTTTGGAAAAAGGTGTTTAGTGTTTCAGCTTTACGCTTGTCATCCTCTGTTTCAATGCCATCATCATCCCGGAGTGTCTGGACATGATGTTTCGAGCCACTTACTGATTTAACGTAAGACCAGTCACGTGTGCTAACCACTGCGCCACCTCGCGCGGTTCAGTTAGAGGATCAACATATTTGTGTCAATAAACATTTTTCCAGTTTAGTTTACGTGTAGTGATTATAACGGGCAAAATAATGGTGGCTTGTTAAAAACTGTGTTTCTCGATGGGTAACACCACTTTGGGAGGGAGTCTCCAGTAAGGGGATACAAAAAGGGAGAGTACCTAAATGACTGCTTGATGTTGGCAGTGTGTACACATCTGGTTTTCTGAAGTTCTTACAAAGCTGTGTGGAATGGGGCTGTATGGACTAATCCGATTCCATTAACCTTACAAAACTCCTGTAACATAATGTATGTAAACTGTGGATTGTTATCTGTTACTACAGTTTCTGGGAGATTATCTGTTACTATAGTGTTAGGGAGACCCTCTAATGGTAATATCCTGCCTAAGCGCTGTACGTTGGCAGTATAAATAGTGAAAGGCACCCTTCAGGCACATGGATAACCAGAGCATACATTTACCAAAATGAGCCAAGAAGTCCCCAGAAGGCGTCCAGCGAATGTAGATGAATTATTGACCAAAGGGTTGAGGTGGATCATCTAGGGCAGGGGCCGTTTCCTGGAATTGGCCAGTGATACAGACAGAAACCAGGCTTGTGATAGCTGTGTCCATTGCCTGCCAGTACATTTGATGTCTGGCCAGTTGTTATGTGAGAACCACACTCGTAGCCCCTGGTGGTGGAGTTCCACAGCCCTGTGTGGAAGTGAGCTAGGGTTTACGACATGTGTTTTGCCATTTTCCTCCACAAGGAGAACGACCCAACAAGTTTAGAGAAGTCGAGGCGGCGATCCCGGGAGGTCCGAAGCTCTAGGTTCTGGTAGTAGCTTTGGGTCCTGTGCTGAGTGGCATTTCATGGTGCTATAATCCAGTGGAAGGTTGTAGAAGTCTTCCTCCACTGTGGCATCAAGATGTAAGCAGATATGGGGTCCTCGCCGAAAGAAGGACCCAGCGCTCCAGGTGAATAGGAAAGAAGCATGGTACAGTGAAGAACGAAACTGGATGTCGTATGAGTAACTTGATAAAAAGAGGGCCCAGCTTTGCAAGTGTCGAGCAGTCTTGGCGGAAAGAGCTGCCGAAGAGCATAGGAGCGGAATGAGTGGCTTGTGGTCTGTGAGGAGTGTTAAATGACGGCCATAGATATGGTCGTGAAATTTCTTTACGCTGAATATGATTGCAAGAGCCTCCTTTTCGATTTGACTGTAATTTTTCCGTGTGGTTCAATGTTTTGGAAACACAGGTAGCAGAGTGTTCCATCCCACTCCCAATGTGTGAGACACTGCCCCCATCTCATAATCAGCTGCATTAGTCTTGGGCACCACTAGCTTTGTTGGATCATAAGCTGTTAGCGACATACGTCTGAGAAGAGCCCATTTCCAAATGTGGAAGATTCCATAACATTGATCCGTCCATTTCCATGGTACATATTTTTCGAAAGAGCTGATGTAATGCTTCTGCTGTGTCTCAGACACTACCCTTGCTTCACAAAGAATTCACACTTGTCCAGGTTGTAATTTAAACTCACGTTCTGAAAAATAGTACATAACGCTTCCAAATTATGAGTGAGGTCCCCGTCACCAAAATATAGTCCAGATAGTTGGCCATGACAGTAGCTTTTCTCATTACGTTTTATAATTGTCTCTGGAATATGGCTGCTGTACTGGAAATGCCAAAAGACAATCCATTTCATTGAAAAAGTCCAAACAGCTTATTGCATTAACTTCTTAGATTTCTTTCGAAGATCAGTTGCAGATAGGAATCATCTAAGTCAGTCTTGGTAAGCACTCAACCCCCAGTTAGACGAGACATATCATCTTCAACTCTGGATACTGGATATGAGTCAGTGAGCGCTTCATTGCTTTTCTTGACTAATATAGTGAGGGATGCCCATCTACTGTTGCGCGCTAGGGACAGAACCTTAACCTCTTGCAAGTGTTGCAGTCCGATGTGGAACCTGTAGCCGCGAGGTCAGGGGCGTCTTGTCACGGTTCGCGCGGCTTCCCACGTTGGAGGTTCGAGTCCTTCCTCGGGCATGTGTGTGTGTGTGTGTGTGTGTGTGTGTGTGTGTGTGTGTGTGTGTGTGTGTGTTCTTAGCGTAAGTTAGTTTAAGTTGGATTAAGTAGTGTGTAAGCTTAGGGACAGATGACCTCAGCAGTTTGGGCCCATAAGACTTTACCACAAATTTCAAAAATGAGAGAATTAAATGTTACAACATTTAAAAACTTGGGATTGGACTACGGTGACATAGTATTTTGCGCCTCAAAGTGTGCTTCAAAGTAGTTTAACCCCATCTATCTTTATTTTATTTATTTATTTATTTACTGAGTCATCGCTCTTCTGACTGATTTGATAAGGGCCGCTGCGAGTTCCTCTCCTGTGCCAACCTCTTCATCTCAGAGTAGCACTAGCAAACGACATCCTCAATTATTTCCTGGATGTATTCCAGTCTCTGTCTTCCTCTACAGCTTTTGCCCTCTACTTCCCCCTCTAGTACCATGGAAGTCATTCCCTGATGTCTTAACAGATGTCCTATCATCCTGCCCTTTCTCCCTGTCAGTGTTTTCAAAAATGGTTCAAATGGCTCTGAGCACTATGGGACTTAACATCTATGGTCATAAGTCCCCTAGAACTTAGAACTACTTAAACCTAACTAACCTAAGGACAGCACACAACACCCAGCCATCACGAGGCAGAGAAAATCCCTGAACCCGCCGGGAATCGAACCCGGGGACCTGCCCGCATCTCGTGGTCGTGCGGTAGCGTTCTCGCTTCCCACGCCCGGGTTCCCGGGTTCGATTCCCGGCGGGGTCAGGGATTTTCTCTGCCTCGTGATGGCTGGGTGTTGTGTGCTGTCCTTAGGTTAGTTAGGTTTAAGTAGTTCTAAGTTTTAGGGGACTTATGACCACAGCAGTTGAGTCCCATAGTGCTCAGAGCCATTTGAACCATTTTTGAACCCGGGGACCCGGGCGTGGGAAGCGAGAACGCTACCGCACGACCAAGAGATGCGGGCTGTCGGTGTTTTCCACATATTCCTTTCCGCTCCGATTCTGTGTAGAACCTCCTCATCCCTTACCTTATCACTCCACCTAATTTTCAACATTAGTCTGTAGCTCCACATGTCAAATGCTTCAGTTCTCTTCGGCTAAGGTTTTACCACAGTCCATGTTTCACTACGACACAATTCTGCGCTCCAAACATACATTCTCAGAAATTAAGGAAAATGTTTGATACCATCTCTTCTCTTGGCCAGGAATGCCCTTTTTGTCAGTGCTAGTCACCTTTGATGTTCTCCTTCCTCCGTCCGTCATCGGTTATTTTGCTAACTAGGGTAGCAGAATTCCTTAACTTAGTATACTTCGTGACCATCAATCCTGATGTTAAATCCTCGTTTCTGCTACTTCTCAATATTTTAATCTTTCTTTGATTTACTGTCAATCCATACTCTGCACTGATTACACTATTCATTCCAATCACCAGATCATATAATTCTTCACTTTCACTGAGGATAGCAATGTCACCAGCGAATCATATCATTGATATCCTTTTACAATGAATTTTAATCCCACTCCTGAACCTTTCCTATATTTCCATCATTGCTTCTTCAGTGTACAGATTGAACAGTAGAGATGAAAGACTACATCCCTATCCTACAACCTTTTTAACTCGAGCACTTAGTTCTTGGTTGTCTCTCCCTACAGCTGACCCCTATTTTTCTCAGAATTTCCAAAATACCGAACGCTTTTTCCAGGTCGAATAATCCTATGAAAGTGTCTCGATTTTTCTTTAGTTTTGCTTCGTTTATCAACCACAACCTGAGAAGTGCCTCTTTGGTGCCTTTATCTCTTCTAAAGCCAAACTGATCGTCATCTAATACATCCTCAATTTTCTTTCCCATTCTTCAGTATATTTTTATTGTCATCAAACCTCATCTTATTCGGTGAAAAAAATGGTGAGTATCCGTTGAATGAAGTGCTTCACCT
This sequence comes from Schistocerca cancellata, assembly GCF_023864275.1. Lineage (NCBI taxonomy): Eukaryota > Metazoa > Arthropoda > Insecta > Orthoptera > Acrididae > Schistocerca > Schistocerca cancellata. The sequence goes on along the minus strand of NC_064628.1, from coordinate 454,702,458 downwards.
GCAGTCTTTTGGCATTTTCAGTACACCAGCCTTAGTCCAGAGAAATCTAGAAAGGTTAATGAGAAAAATTCCTGGCATGACCAACTATTTGGATTATATTTTCGTGATGGTTATAATTGCGGCGGCCCTCACTCATAATCTGAACCTCACTCGTATTTTGGATCCCACTCATAATTTGGTGTCACTTATTTCTAAACCCAGAGAGTGAAAGAGATCTGTACTCAGAAAATTACAGGGCCTAGGCTAGCAACAACCAGGAAGCGAATCATAACGGCTTTGTCCCTTTAACAGATGTGTTCATAGCAAAAACCTGTCACAGAGCTTACATCATTGCTGAAACTTTTCAAACGGGTGGAAAAAGATACAAAGGTGGTGCCCCCACTCTTTTGTACGTGTTCTGGTCGATTTTGTGACGGCTGAACAATGCGTCAATATGATCCCCTGATTTCATGTGCATATCTTTAGGGTTGAGGACACACTACATTAGGATCCTCGAGTTATGCCTTCTCCAGGGCCTGTGCAGATTGTTCTGTTTGGTCACAATCTACATTCACGTGCAGGGAAGAGCGGTAGACCTTTCCCAGTTACAAACATTTTCCAACGCTGCGTTATTTAGTACAGTGTTCAAGAACACCTCTTCTTCCCACAGCAAATTTTCTGATGAAGTATTTAATTTTCACTGTGTTAATTCATTAGTTTTGGAAGACACTTCAACAAGCATTTCTTTGCGTTGTTGTTAATATTAAGCTAAAGGCTCAGAACTCGGCGCATTCAGCTTACTTGTGTCGATGATGTAATTTAATTCAATTTATGCTTTGACAGCTTTTAATAAAGTGACGTCAAAACAAAAGTGAAATAACCCTAATAATACCATGAACAATGTAATGTAATTTTATTTAGCCCGTCGATGATCAGCAATCAGCCAACTATCTCAGTACTCAGGGTAATTATGGGATTATAAATAATTAATAGTCGCTCTCTTGAATTATCACAGATATTCCTCAATATATACACTCCCGGAAATGGAAAAAAGAACACATTGACACCGGTGTGTCAGACCCACCATACTTGCTCCGGACACTGCGAGAAGGCTGTACAAGCAATGATCACACGCACGGCACAGCGGACACACCAGGAACCTCGGTGTTGGCCGTCGAATGGCGCTAGCTGCGCAGCGTTTGTGCACCGCCGCCGTCAGTGTCAGCCAGTTTGCCGTGGCATACGGAGCTCCATCGCAGTCTTTAACACTGGTAGCATGCCGCGACAGCGTGGACGTGAACCGCATGTGCAGTTGACGGACTTTGAGCGAGGACGTATAGTGGGCATGCGGGAGGCCGGGTGGACGTACCGCCGAATTGCTCAACACGTGGGGCGTGAGGTCTCCACAGTACATCGATGTTGTCGCCAGTGGTCGGCGAAAGGTGCACGTGCCCGTCGACCTGGGACCGGACCGCAGCGACGCACGGACGCACGCCAAGACCGTAGGATCCTACGCAGTGCCGTAGGGGACCGCACCGCCAATTCCCAGCAAATTAGGGACACTGTTGCTCCTGAGGTATCGGCGAGGACCATTCGCAACCGTCTCCATGAAGCTGGGCTACGGTCCCGCACACCGTTAGGCCGTCTTCCGCTCACGCCCCAACATCGCGCAGCCCGCCTCCAGTGGTGTCGCGACAGGCGTGAATGGAGGGACGAATGGAGACGTGTCGTCTTCAGCGATGAGAGTCGCTTCTGCCTTGGTGCCAATGATGGTCGTATGCGTGTTTGGCGCCGTGCAGGTGAGCGCCACAATCAGGACTGCATACGACCGAGGCACACAGGGCCAACACCCGGCATCATGGTGTGGGGAGCGATCTCCTACACTGGCCGTACACCACTGGTGATCGTCGAGGGGACACTGAATAGTGCACGGTACATCCAAACCGTCATCGAACCCATCGTTCTACCATTCCTAGACCGGCAAGGGAACTTGCTGTTCCAATAGGACAATGCACGTCCGCATGTATCCCGTGCCACCCAACGTGCTCTAGAAGGTGTAAGTCAACTACCCTGGCCAGCAAGATCTCCGGATCTGTCCCCCATTGAGCATGTTTGGGACTGGATGAAGCGTCGTCTCACGCGGTCTGCACGTCCAGCACGAACGCTGGTCCAACTGAGGCGCCAGGTGGAAATGGCATGGCAAGCCGTTCCACAGGACTACATCCAGCATCTCTACGATCGTCTCCATGGGAGAACAGCAGCCTGCATTGCTGCGAAAGGTGGATATACACTGTACTAGTGCCGACATTGTGCATGCTCTGTTGCCTGTGTCTATGTGCCTGTGGTTCTGTCAGTGTGATCATGTGATGCATCTGACCCCAGGAATGTGTCAATAAAGTTTCCCCTTTCTGGGACAATGAATTCACGGTGTTCTTATTTCAATTTCCAGGAGTGTATATCAAAAGTATAGTTAAAACTCATGTGCTTATAGCAGCAGGTAATATTTCGTATATCAGTTCAATGTGAAGTAATAAAACCCGTAACTCCAGATCGTGGTTTCGTCTAAAATGCCAGTATAAGAGGCCGCTCGGGGTAGCCGAGCAGTTTCAGGCGTCTTGTCACGGTCCGCGTGGCTTCCCCCGTCGGACGTTCGAGTCCTCCCTCGGGCATGGGTGTGTGTGTGTCGTCCTTAGCGTAAGTTAGTTTAAGTTTGATTAAGTAGTGTGTAAGCTTAGGGACCGATGACCTCAGCAGTTTGATCCCATAAGACCTTACCACCAGTATCAGATAAAAAGCATAACCCTTTGCAGATGAAATCTTATACTAAAACTAGAATCCTGTGACCAGGCCTTTCTGCCTGAAATGTTATCTCGTAACGTTGAGAAAATTTGAAAGTAAGATATATTAAATTATCCGTAGCGGCCGCATAGCTCGTGGAATCTTAAAGAAAGTTTAGTTCCCTAACCGGCGGCACGTCTCAAAGATGAACTGAAAGAAATTACTAATCATTTTCTAGTATGGCGCCTAACAATGGGCAATGTTCCGTTAAGGCCACGTCTACTCAGGACTAGCAAGACTTAGGTTTACAAATAATTACGGACCAAAAAATGGCTCTGAGCACAATTGGACTTAACATCTGAGGTCATCAGTCCCCTAGAACTTAGAACTACTTAAACCTAACTAACCTAAGGACATCACACACATCCATGCCCGAGGCAGGATTCGAACCTGCGACCGTAGCGGTCGTGCGGTTCCAGACTGAAGCACCTAGAACCGCTCGGCCACTCCGGCCGGCGAATTACGGACCGTACTCAAATTTTAAGTCATAAACAGATATATTTATTTTCGTTTACAACTTACATAGACTGTTACAGCAAGATGAACCTCAGACAATCGTCCTTTCCTGTTCGTGTCCAAGAACAGAAGAAGACCAAAGAATAGAAAGTCCACTCACAGAATCTTGAATGTACATGGAATACATTGCAACACAATGCATTTGTTTAATCTTTGGCATAATCGCCAGCTATTCATACAATAATTATCACTACAAAGCATTTACAAACTTAAAATTCATGACCATCCCAGGAGTTACAGTACAATGAACATTTTTCCAGTTTCGGTGCCGTGTATCGATAATGTCGGGCGTAATACTTATAACCAAATATTTTTAAATTTACAATACGAGGTAGACATCTGAACACCTGGGAAGAGTTCACTGTACCGTTATAAAAACGATGGAGAGCCACATATTAATACTAATGTTTAGATTTCTAAAAATGTTCTTGAGCTGTTTCTTGCTATGAGGAGAAAATGCATATATACGAGCAGGAACGTATTAACGTTGACATTTGGCGTTGTAGGTCACCCGTTAATCATTGCAGTGGCCATACATCCCCGGAAGGTGAATTCGACGAATCTCTTTGATAAAATGATGTTAATTATGTGGTTTAATTTTGGAGACATAATGAGTTCAACAGTTTCCACTGATTTTGTGTGAAATACATCTTTCCTATTGATAACATTGTCAATGGTGACCTTTTCAATTCCAGGCCTCTGTGCTGAGATATGAAAAAAGCTAATGATTTTGCTCAATGTCTAGTGTAAAATCGTGATTACGTATACACCTAGAATTAACAGTATTGTGTTCTAGGCTACATAATATTCTTCATTATTAGGTAAATATATATTCTACAGGTTGGGGCAAATAAAATTTATCCGGAGGAGTGGTTACGATTAGATTTGAATGTATGCTTATAGACACACCCCGTTACGCACACACCACGTAGTCCACACCGGATCAGACCGTAGTTGAGCAGTGCATAGCATACTTACAGTAAAGCTGTGGGTGTTTGTTGTGAGAAATTAAGTGGCAACAAAGTCGTGGTAACGGTGTGGTAAGTTGTTTGCTGAACAGCTTAATGGTGTAGAAGTGCCAGCGAAGAGTGTCATGCAACGCGTAGTCCGAAAATGGCGTCAGACAGGATCTGCTTTCAAGTCAAAAAGCAATCCGAAATGTGCCCGCACACCAGGAAATTTGGCTGCAGTTCACCAGAAAATGCTTCAGAGTCCTAGCACATCAACCAAGAGACTGGCATATCATATCCATCATGCGGACGAATACTCCACTTGGACTCGCAAATGCATCCCTACCATGTGTCTGTTGTCCGTGCATCCAAACCAGCATACGCTTCGCATCGCCTCCAGTTTTGTGACTGTTTACTGAGATAACTATGAATGGCTTGGACGTGGGTCTGTTCTTTCTGTCTGATGAAGGCTGTTTTCACCTGAGTGGTTCTGTCAACTCACAAACATTCAAGTTCTGTGCTGCGGAGGATCCACATTACTTCCACGGAACACCGTTGCATGATTGCATCACGAGGTTTGGCTTTGGTGTGCAGTGTCTGCACGCTACATTATTGGTCCCATCTTCTTTCATCAGACGCTGGCCACGGCGCGTTACGTTGGAAACATATTGAAACCATTTGTCACAGCATTAACAGAGGAGAAAAAACCTACACTTACTTCCAACAGGATGGAGGAACTGCTCATACACCTGCCGAACCTTGGATCACATTTACACAATCATTACGCCTGGCAGAGTTGTTAGCAGAGGTCAGTCTGGTCAGAGCCCTATCGGCCATCCGGGTCACCTGTCTGTCAGTGAGCGATTTCTTTGTGTGGGGAGCCCTGAAGTCTAAGGCGTATCGCAACTCAACTATCCTCATACCCTTCGACAACTGCAGCAGAACATTTTGGATGAAAGCACAGAAATTCCAGCAGTCCAGCTTCGACCCGTCTTCAGTAACCTGCTGAATACAGCCCTAAATTGCCTAGGGATGAATGGTGGTCACCTTCAACGTCTAGTATAGACGGGATAGTACTGTATTTTCTTTTCCTTGCTGTGTTTCTTTGTACCCTTGAACTCTTTTTTCTGGGCCACTTTTACTTGCCCCACCCGGTACGGTGATGAAGTTTACTTTCTCACCTCAAATTTTCTGTGCTGAAATATTTCCCCAAACCATAATTTTGAGCAGATACTGACACGGTTAACTAATCCTAATGCAATCTGAGCTTCGTTGTGGGATCGTTACAATAATTTTTCAAAATAATCTTTGTTGTAAATCTATCATCTAATTTTCAAAGCCTTGCGGATCACGAATTCGTACACATCACTAATACCTTTTTGCATTTGTACAGTCTAGAAACATCGACAATCAGACAATGGGACGGTATACAGTTCGGGTGATACAAGTTACTATTGTTTCAGAGAAACACACAGCCATCCGATCGACGAGGCGAACCACTCTGCTTTTATCGAATGTGATGTTTTATTTACTTCCTTTATTGTGTCGTTGTTACTGCACGACGGTGCAGAGCTCGTAAAATGACAGACCCAGTGAATTTATACTACGCGCTTCCTCAATTTCACACATTAGGCAGGCCTGGGTTCACTGTACTTTGCCAGAACGTTTCCAATAGACTACCGATGGCTGAGAGAGACTGTTTGCAGGTGCCTTTGCTACAGTGAAACGCTCTCGAACTGAATAGCCTTCACAAGGTGATGCGTCATTTTTTTTCTAACTCACACATCCACACAGCTGCACGAAAATAGAATTTCTGCTTCTTGACATTTGTAGTTCATATATTATACATTCGTATCGTTTTTTGAAATTGTGCACATGAATACACATTTATATCGGTCGCAGAATAAATTTAGGAGTGTATATTTACAACTTCATGCCATATCACATTTTATGGGCAACAATAAAACATAGTGTCTGATTTCTGTTCTTCAGTAGCATTCAGCAACTCAAGTGACAGTTCGACGAATTTCTACCAGCTCTACCACATCTTATACTACACAGATGTATAGTGCAATTCTGTCTGAATTTTTCCTTCTCCACAGGACGAACGGACAACAATATGACTGAATTATTAGTGTCTATGGCTCAAACATTGTATTCTGGTTTCGAAGCCTATTAATATAAGGCGCGTTTGAAAAGTTCAGCTAACAATGCCATGGTGTTCCATGGTCTTACCAGCTTGCCAAAAGAATCAGGCGACAAAAGCGAAGATTAAGACACAGTTGATAGTTTTCGTGGCCAACAAGGGCTTGATCCACAACGAAGTAATACCCGAAGGAGGTGGGGAAGACGCCATTCCAGGCCATTCCATGACAGCAATTGATTAACTTACTATCAATATTTGGGACCATTAGCTAGACTGAGTGAAGAAATTCTGCTACCTCGGAAGCAAAATAACGTATGACGGACGAAGTAAAGAGGACATAAAAAGCAGATTAACATAAGTAAACAGGACATTCGTAGCAAAAAGAAATCTTTGGACGAAATTTCTGAGATGTGGACTGTGGGAGAACAGGAGAGGATCGAAGAGTTTGTTTAGACAAGAAATGAGAATATTCCTCGCACTATCGGAGAGGAGAAGAATATGTGGGTAATATTGCCAAGAAGTAGGAATAGTATGGCAGGACATGAGTTGACACATCAAAGAATCACGTCCGAGGATTCTTGAGCGAGCTGTGGAGGGTGAAGACAGTAGGGGAAGACAGATATAGGAACACATACAACAAATGGCTGAGAACATACTCTGACATGAAGCAGTTGTAACAGGAGAGGACTTCAGGGCGTGTCGCATCGTACAAGTCTGAAGCTTGGCAACATACCACCTTCCCCCACACTACAACTCTACCCCATAAAAGAAAGTAATCAAAATATATGGGTAGAAGTGTCGTGGTCTAGTGGTAGCGTATTTGATTAGTAATCAAAACATCCTGGGTCTCGGGTCAGAAACTCGCCACTGCTTGAATTCTGAATAAAAATCATCAGCAATGGAAGTTCAAGTGGTTCAATTGGCTCTGAGCACTATGGGACTTAACATCTGTGGTCATCAGTCCCCTAGAACTTAGAACTACTTAAACCTAACTAACCTAAGGACATCACACACATCCATGCCCGAGGCAGCATTCGAAACTGCGACCGGTGCGGTCGCGCGGCCCCAGACTGAAGCGCCCAGAACCGCTCGGCCACACTGGCCGGCTCAGCAATGGAAGCCGAAGCCTTCCGTCACAAGAAGTCATCCCCGTTCTGCCAACGGTGTTGTCAAAGAGAGCGGAGTCTCAGGGCACTCTCTTGCATTTGGGGCAGGAAGCTGCACCTAAAGGATGGAAGAATCAGTAATGATCAACGGCATGAGGTTGCAGAAGGCAATAGAAACAATTCCATTAAGGACGTATAATGTGTATTCACAGGACATGAGGCTTGTAATTGAAACAGCGTCATGATGAACTCACCATTGACGAGAGATTCATAACTTCCCTGTCCTGATCACTAACAAGGTGGGGGCGATAATGAGAGAAAGACTGAAGGGTAACGTTCTACGAATCGATCGGAGGGGGTGGCAGGTGGCGTCGATAGAATATCAGAAGCCTGAACGTGGCAGGGAAGCTAGAAAGGCTGAAAAAGCTCAATCTACATATAACTGGGGTCAATGAATTCAAATGGAAAGAAGACAAGTATATGTCACACAGGCACAGGGTGATACAAACAGCAGGAGAAAATGTAATAACGCGAATTGGTTTCATTATGAATAGGCAGGTAGAGCAGAGAGTGAGTTACTAGGAACAGCTCAGTGATACGGTTGTCCTTATCAGAAGAGAGCAAACCAACACTGATAACAACAGTTCAGGTATACATGCCAACGTCGCAAGCCGAAGATGAACAGATAGAGAATGCATATGAGGATATTGAACGGGTAATTCAGTAAGTAAAGGGAGATGAGGGGTTGCAATGAGGGTATATTGGAAGCAGCACAGGGAAGGGTTACTGTAGAATAAGGGCTTGGTAGTAGGAATGAGGAAGGAGAATGCCTGACTGAGTTTTGGAATAAATTTCATTTAGCAATACCGAATACCTTCTTTCAGGATCACAAGAGGAGAAGATATATTTGGTAACGGCCGGGAAAAATGGAAAGGTAACATTCAGATTAATGATGCGCAGACGAAACTTCCCAAATCAGATACTATTTTGTTAGGCGTCCCCAGGGGAGATTGACCCTGGTCACAATTTAGTAATTCTGAAGATTTTGTTCAATTTTAAGAAACTAGTCAGGAAGAATCAACGTGCAAAGAACTGTGACACGGAACTGCAAAGGAATGAGGAGATACCCTGGAAGATCTCTTTCTGAGATAATGACTACCGCAATAGACCGTTCAGTTGATGAGGAATGAACGTCTCTCAATAGAACAGCCACGGAAGTTGCAAAGAAAAACGTAGGTGTAAGGAAGGTAACAGTAAAGAACCCAAGGGTAACATAACAAATATTTTAGCTGATCGACGAAAGAAGGAAGCACATAGATGTTCAGAGAAATTCAGGAATACAGAATACAAGTATCATATGAATGAAATAAATAGCAAGTGTAGGGAAGCTAAATCGAAATGGCTACATGAAAAAAGTGAAGAACTCAAAAAGAAATTACTGTCGGAATGACTGACCCAGCACATAGAGGAGGTAAAACAACCTTTAGTATAATTAAAAGCAAGGGCGGTAACATTAATAGCGCAGTGCGAATTCTTCTGTTAAACGCAGATGAGCGAACCAATAGGCGAGTACAGTACACTGAAGGCTTCCATGAGCGGGATGACTTGTCTGATGACGTGATGCCAGAAGGTACAAGAGTCGACAGGGAAGGGAGAGGTTATACTGTATTAGAGTCAGAATTAAAAAGTGCCGCACGGGGTAGCCGCGCGGACTAAGGCGACTTGCCATGGTACATACGGCTCCTCCGGGCGGAAGTTCCAGTCCTCCCTCGGGCAATGGTGTGTGTGTGTTGTTCTTGGCGTAAGTTAGTTTAAGTTAGATTAAGTAGTGTGTAAGCTTAGGGAGCAATGACCCCAGCAGTTTGTTTCCATAGGAACCTACCACGTAAGAATACCTAAGAATTAAGAAAAATCTAATAACGCAGAAGGTTCCAGAAAGAGATTCTGGAAACATCCCCCAGGCTGTGGCTAAGCCATGTCTCCGTAGTATCCATTCTTTCGGGAGAGCTAGTTCTGCAAGGTTCGCAGGAGAGCTTTCGTGAAGTTTGAAAGGTAGGAGACGAGATACTGGCAGAAGTGAAGCTGTGAGGACCAGGCGTGAGTCGTGCTTCGGTAGCTCAGATGGTAGAGCACTTGCCCGCGAAAGGCAAAGCTCCTGAATTCGAGTCTCGGTCGGGCACACAGTTTTAATCTGCCAGGAAGTTTCAAAGCAGAAGGTATTGACAACATTCCATCAAAATTTCTGTAATTCTTGGGGAAGTGGCCACTTAAAGACTATTCACATTGGTGTGTATAATGTAAGAGACCGACAATGTACCAAAAGTCTTTCGAAAAGACATGATCCACACAATTCCGGAGATAGCAAGTGCTGACAACTGCGAGAATTACCACTCACTCATCTTAACAACTTTTGCGTCCAAGTTGCTGACAAGAATAATATACAGAGGGATGGAAAAAAGAATCTGCTAGATGACGACCTATTTGGCTACATGAAAAGTGAAGGCACCATAGAGGCAGCTCTGACGTTACGTTGATAATGAAAGCAAGAATGAAGAAATATCAATATGCGTTTACTGGACTTATCGAGCTGAAAAAAGCGTCCGTCAGTGTACAATAGTACAAAATATTTGAAATTCTGAGAGAAGTATGGGTGAGCGATAGGGAATATGCATACAGTATACAGTAGGTACAAGAGCCAATAGAGAATAATAAGACGGGGAGACCGAGAACGAAGACCTCGGGTTAAAAAGGGTGTAAGACAGGAATTTAGTCCTTCGCCCCATGTATTCAGTCTATACGTCGAAGAGGCAATGACGCTAATAAAAGAACATTTCAAGTGTCGTATTAAACTTCAAGATGAAAGGATAACAATTATTAAGATTTGTTGATGACATCGCTATCGTCATTGAAAGTGAAGAAGAATTAAAGGATTTATTTAGTGAAATGAACAGTCGATTGAGTACATAATATGTATTATGGGTAAGTCGAAGAAAGACGAAAGTGATACGGAGTATAGAAATGAGAACAACGAGAACCTTAATATGAAAACTGAGGGTCACGAAGTGGTGACTTGCGCTATGTGCGATCTCATTTTCAGCCGTGGTTAGCTCAATGATTGTTGAAATATGAGCATAATATTCGTATAGATTCTGAGTTCAGTTTTAAGATAAAGTAAGACTGACGTTATGATATATAAACACATTTGAGTTAAATGCCTTATTTACAATTCAGAAAAATTAAGTTCGAACTGAACCCAGTATTGGAAAAGAAAGAAAAGCAACTTCACAAGCACATCATATTAATCTCATCGATAATTTTAACAGCAAAGATTAATTGTTAAGAGGTTCAATTACAGCTTTTGTATGACAATCGGTATGTCAAGCAACCAAGTGACAGTTTAAAAATACGTTCACTTTGCTTAAGATAGCTGCAGCAAACAGTGGAAGTACGATTAGCCTAGGACAGCATCGGTGCCCTCGAAACACGTCCTCTGAAACGTCATGACTTTTGTAACAATAACCCTGATTTATTACAGGTTCTAACAATCTGAAGACGTGAGGTGTATCTAGCGACACTAAACTGACAAAGGGTATACAGAGGTCTGGAAAGATAGCTGACAGTGTAGATATAAACATGTAATAGCAGCGGCTTTCAGAGAGAGCAGTACTGAATATTTCAAAAGCTTCTGCATGCATAATGATGCTTGATTAAAGGAACGAAGGCCGGTTAACGGGTCAATCCAATGCCGTAGGTTTAAGGAATTTTAGTAAGTGGGGCGTAATTAACATTTACAGTATTATCCTTCACCACCACAACGGGTGCACATTTTGATGCAATTCAAACACTACAAGCACTACCCGTTTTATTCTAATAATTTTTAATTTACAAGAAAATGAAGTACCCAGAAGATACTGTCAGATTTCAATGTAAATTCGTACATTTACACAACGTCGACTGGTGCGTAAATGACTAGAGATAAATTTCTCTCTGACTGATAGAAAGGCCACCAGATTGCATTAGGTTCGTTCGTGTTTAATATTGTACCAGCCATGAAAGAGTACAAAAAGTGCGTGAAGAGCGTCAGAGGTTGAGTGATTACTGTGAAGGAAACAAAGATGGCACGGAATCCGGTGAGACGGAGTCAAGTCGACACCTGTCAGCATTTGGAAACCACTTCATTGTGGGCCTCCTTTTGGCCGACTGGTCGAATCGTGCAATATCAAGATTTGTGTGGCATTCGGATGTGACAGTGGTACAATGCCTGACTGCATGGGAAGATGAGATGCGTTCTCGTCGTCAGGTTTCCTTTGGATTACATCCCACAACCACAAGGGCGTATCGCCGTATTGAGTTCGAACACATCGTAACCCCTTCATATTTGCTCCTGCCATCCGAGAAGAAACTCATCTGTTTTACTCCGTTTTAAGTGCAATTAGAACAAAACCCAGGTTAAAAACGTCACTCAAGTTTAATAATAAGAACGTAAAAGAAGAGCTCCTCTCCAGGAGTAAGCTAATGCAGTCTTAAACATGGCTGTTAACAGCAACTGTGAGTATCTTTAGCCGATAAAATAAGCAGACAATTAGTTGCCAGGAGTTTATTTATTTTAACTTGTCATAGGTTTGAATACTACAGTGAGTATCTTCTTCAGTAATACTTTCTGTTTTCTAACTGAAATGTAGAGTTGGGAAATGAAATCATTACTTATACTGGCTTCATTAAAAGATGCTACATGAATCGCGAGCTAACCAACTCAAGTCTCATGCATTAAAAATAATAAGTAAGTCCAATCAAACTGCAAAAGTGAGTAGGTGTGGCTACTGAACAGAGAAATAAACCTGTACCATCTATCTAAAGCACATACATAACTTATCGCAGACGTTGCCACATGCTGTCGAGCTGATCCTATAACGAAAAGATCAGTTACGTAAAATTTATCTTTCTCTGCATCAACATACCATCGTAACAACCAAATAATTATCTATGTTGCTACCAGTACAAAACAATGTAACAGTACTGCAGAAGTAACAGAAAATTAAATACAGTTAGTGGTTTGAAATAATTTTTTGACTTTTTCATATCCATACAGCATGTACTTTTGAAGATGATACTCGTAGTAGTATCCAAACCATGTTCGTGGAAATCACTAAATTTACACAAGCTGGTAAATCCTCAGATGGCCCCAATAAAGGCTGAAGTCAGAGTTCCCTGTGTAGTAAAATGTCCATTTGCTTTCTTCATTGTAGAGACTACTTCCTGGGAATGCCGGAGATAGTCACTGGCGACTACGCAGACGGTGGCGACTGGCTCTGACACAACATCAATGTTTTCGTGAGAGTGACTTTTGATGGGTCGGCGCCTAGCCCAGAGGTCTCGAAGGAAAAGGCTGCTGAAGCTTGACACTAGCCTAAATATCGGAACAGCACCAGGATAGAGGTGAATTTACACTGAACAGTCAAAGACACTGGTACACTTGCCTAATACCGTGTAGGGTCCCTACGAGCACGCAGAAGTTCCGCAACACGACATGGCATGAACTCAACTGAAGTAACCGCACGTTGCAAGGCATCCCAGATATGCGCAATAACGTTCGTGTCTGAGGAGTTTCGTGGCCAGCGGCAGTGTTTAAACTCAGAAGATTGTTCCTAGAGCCACTTTGTAGGAATTCTGGACGTATGAGGTATCGCATTGCCCTCTTTGATTTTCCCAAGTCCTTCGGAATGCACAATGGACATGAATGGATGCAACTGATCAGACAGGATGATTGCGTACGTGTCACCTGTCAGAGCCATATCTAGAAGAATCAGGGGCCCCATGTCACTCCAAATGAACACGCCCCACAATATTACAGACTCTCCACCAGCTTGCTGACATGCAGGATGCATTTATTCATGAGGTTATCTTCTTACCCGTACACGTTCATCCACTCAATACAATTTGAAGCGGGACTCGTCCCACCAGACCACACGTTTCTAGTCATCGACAGTCCAATGACGGTGCTGAAAGGCCTGACGAGGCACAAAGCTTTGTGTCGTGCAGTCATTAACGGTATACGAACAGTCCTTCGGCTCCGAAAGTCCATATCGATGATGTTTCGTTGAATGGTTCGGACACTGACACTTGTTGATGACCCATCATTGAAATCTGCGGCAATTTGCGGAAAGGTTGCATTTCTGACACGGTGAACGATTCCTTCCAGTCGTCGTTGGTCCCCTTCTTGCAGGATCTTTTTCCGGTTGCAGTAATGTCGGAGATTAGATGTTATACCGGATTCACGGTGCATTCGTGAAAGGGTCGTATGGGAAAAACCCAACTTCATCGTTGCCTCGGAGATGCGGCGACTATAACACCACTATGAAACCTTCTTAAATCTTGATAACCTGCCATAGCAGCAGCAGTAACCGACCTAACAACTGCGCCAGATCCTTGTTGTCTTATACAGACGTTGCCGACCACACCGTCGTATTCTGCCTGTCTCTGTATTTGAATACGTATGCTTACAACAGTTTCCTTGCCGCTTCGGTGTATTTGCGGCCATGTGACCTGCAGAAGAAAGCAAGTCCACAGGGCCATTGGCCCCTAGTGATAATGACCCTGCCACCTCTCGGCCTAGTAAGTCTGCGCAATCTTCCACCTGTCACCTGTTGATGTGGCCCCGGCGGCTCTGCTGGGTTAGGCCACTCGCATGACGGTGGTGTGACAAAGGCTGCTGACAGAGAATGTGGAATGCAATACACAGCACAGGTAGTGGACTCACTGCTACAGTCTACGTCGTCTCTTCAGTCGGAGACCAACTGAACTACCGAATTTCCATGCCACAGTTACGTTTCTGTTAACACAACAGCGCAAACTTTTGCGTTTGAAGTGACGCTGCGACTGGGAAGCATGGACTGCTGCTGACTGACTCCGCAGTGTACCCAGTAAGGAATCGCAATTCCGCACCACCCCTGATAATTGTCGTCGCGGTGTGGCAGTCACCTGAGAAGAGGTCTCATCCTAATAGTGAATCTCCGAGGGACAGCAGTGTTACTTCGTGTGTCACCGCGAGGGGAGCCTTTGGGCACAGCTTCTGAACGTGCCTGGCATTTACGTGTCATGGTGCCAGTTTTAAACAGCGTAATGCTCGTTTACATGTAGCATATATCACTATGAACTGTCTTATATGATGCTGTGGTACTCCCATGGCCAACAAGAGCACAAGATCTGTCGCTGGTAGGACACGTATGGGACCAGCTTGTGGATGAACTCCATCCCAGTGCCGTTATTCAGGCTATCAAGAACCAGATCCAATAGCTTGACTCAGGCGAGTACCCAACGGCTTTGTGGCAGGCTTCCGACGTATCACCAGATCCATAAAGGCCAAAGGGGGTGAATGTCCTAGTGATGTGAGCTCATGCTGCGAAGTCATTTGTAATTTCGTCTAGATATTGTGATCACTGAAATAACATTACGTAACCCCACCCCTTCTGCGTGCTTCACTTTTTTGGTGAGGTAGTGTATACTAATCTTTGTTTCATCTTTCTCTGCGTTCAGTCTGCCGTTTTAACAATCCTAGTACGTATTTATAGAAGTGAAGAGGTAGTGTAATCCGTCAAAATGAATTTAACTACATATTACAAAGAATAATTAGTATAAATGTCAGAAGTTGGTATCCAACAGGCATACATTGTAGGACAGACTCTGCTGTGATCTACAGTCCCCAGCGATACGCATCCATGCTTTTCACGCGTGTCTTCTCATGTAAGCTATCCGCCTTAATTTGGATATCGTGTGAGTATTTTATAATCCCTAGATCTCCTTTCATGCTGGAAGTAATTTCTCAGGTGAATTTGTTATCCATTCGCCCTGTTATATGAGCAGTGAATATCCGTCACGTATTCAGTGCCAGCATAATTACGTCTACCATTCCAGTTTGGGCCCTGATCCATTAGTATGTTTTATGTATCTCCCACTAATAAATATCGTACACATCTGCGTTAGTAGGGAAACTGTCTTTAGTCTCAGAATTGCTTTTGCGTCCAACGCCACGTCTCCCTGCCAAACATTGTAATGCCCACTGGTTTTCCCGTTTGAGACATATCGGAAACTTCGTACTGAGTCCCCTATTTAATTTCTCAAATGCTCTCCAGACAATCAGTACTCCTTCAATCATTTCTTCGAAACTCAATCCAGCAGTAGTCTTCGACTGTCCTGGGTATTATCACACTTTCGCTACTTGGGAGAGTATAAGCGGAAAAATATTTACAGTTTGAATACTCAACTATATAGAATTGATATTCAGACTGTTCACTGTAATATTTGTACTGTTAGTAGAGCTAGTGTCATGACTTGCCGTTAGGCACTGTTACCGGCAAGGCGACGTAAGACAGAAACGTAAGTCCTGTTTCCATATTGAGGCTGAAAGAACGTGATCCCGAAGTTCAGTTAACTGATGACTTGGGAATTGGTCCTTGGATAGGCCGACGGCCAATTGCGCCACAGATTGTTGAAGACTTTTAATGCCAATAAACTTCACCTACAGCCGTATACTTTAAGATATTTTATTTTATTCTGAAAGCTAAGTATACGCCTAAAGTATACGGGTATTGGTGAAGTTTACTGACATTAAGAGTACTTATCAGCCGATGTCCCCTGGCCATGATGGGCCAACAGAGAAACTGTTGAAGAAGTTGCCTTTGCCATGGTTGAAAGCGCTGCACGCAATGTGGGATCTTCAAGCAGTTCACGAGCCGTTTCACAAGAGCTGAACCTCTCATCGCCCACCGTTGTTTCGCGAAGAAGTACAGCAATCTCTAGTGCGGTTACAGGCTGTCGTGGATGCAGATGATCGTCATAGTAAGCAATTTTTATAACCTGGACTTGGTACGCAACAAACAAATGATATTTCCTCGTGTGAAAATGAAAATACATTTCATTCAATGATTTATTCATTATTTCTTTTATGCCCTATCCTTACAACCGTTTCCACAAAGTATGTTTCTTCTGTGAACACTCGTTTTCCATGAAAACCCTCTTAAGCAGCGGAAGTTTGATTATAACCAATCTGTACATAACCCTATTATTTATTTAAGGTTACATTCAAGCTTTACTTTATTACCTTCTTTCAATCTTTGTATTCCGTGTTCAGATCATACCTGTGGCACTGGCGGATGCCGCCTGATTTGCATTTCCCGTTGGCCCATACAGAAGGCGCAGTTGTCCTCGCACTGCACAGTGACCGCGGCCGCCCTCTGTCAGCTTAACTGGGTGAGGGACGGCAGATTATACCTGGAAATGTCGGTGAATAAAGTGAAAATCAACCTTGAAAATCACGTACGTTCTGTGCCAGTGTTGTCACCAGTTATCGTGTGTGTCACCAGTTACCGTCAGTGACGGCCGAAGACTTCCACAATAAGAAGTAATCCTTATACTGCCAACCGCCTTGGCAAAGAGGGGAGAGAAACGGGCAAAAGGTTCAGGGCTCTTCTTGCCCTTGCGGTGGGAAACTGCACCTGAAAGGTGGAAGAATCAACTATGATAACGACATGAGGATGCAGAAGGCCACATTATGTATCCACACAATGTGTGACAAGTGGCCTGTAATTGAAAAATCATCGTGATGAACTCTCCATTGACAAAAAATTCGGGACCAGTCCCCTGTTCGGGACTACGGGAGAGAACTAACAAGATGGATGCGACATGAGAAACAGTCTGAAGGATAATGTTCTACGAATCGTTTCAGAAGCCTGAACGTGGTAGGGAAGCTAGAAAGTCTGAAAAAGAAAACGTTAAGGCTCAATCTAGATACAGTAGGCGTCAGTGAAGTGAAATGGAGAGAAGGCAAGAATATATGGTCACACGAATATAGGGTGATATAAACAGCAGCAGAAAATGCTGTAACGAAAGTAGGATTCGTTAAAAATAGGGCAGAGGGTCAGCTATTGTGAACAGTTCAGTGATAGGGTTGTTGTCACCGGAATGGACAGCACACCAATACCGACAATGATATTTCAGGTATACATGCCGACGTCGCAAGCAGAAGCAGGAGAAATAGAGAAGGTGTACGAGGATACTGAAGGGGTAATTCAGCACTTAAGGGAGATCAAAATCTAATAGTCATAGGGGACTGGAATACAGTTGTAGGGGAAGGAGTAGAAGAAAGAGTTACGGCACAATATGGGCTTGGTACAACGAATTAGACAGGAGAAAGATTAATTGAGTTCTGCAGAAAATTTCAGCTAGTAATAACGAATATTCTGTTCAAGAATCACAAGAGGAGGAGGTATACTTGGAAACTGCCAGGCGATACGGGGAGATTCCATTTACAGAACGTCATGATCAGGCAGAGATTTCGAAATCAGATAATGGATTGTAATGCGTACCCGGGAGCAAATATACAGTAGATTCAGATCACAATTTAGCAGTGTTGAAGAGTAGGCTGAGGTTTAAGAGGTTAGTCAGAAAGAATCAATACACAAAGAAATGTGCTACAGAACTACTAATGAATGAAGACGTACGCTTGAAGTTCTCTACGGCTATAGATATTGCAATAATAAATATCTCAACAGGCAGATCAATTGAACAGCATTGGACATTCCTAAAAGTGCTATAACAGGACATGGAAAGAAAAACATACGTATAAAGAAGTTAACTGCAAAGAAACCATGGGAAACAGAAGAAATAATTCGATTGCTCGATGAAAGAAGAAAGTACAAAAATGTACAGGTAAATTCACGAATATAGAAATACGGATCGCATAGGAATGAAGTAACTTGGAAGCCCAGGGAAGTTAAGGGATAATGTGAAAAAATAAAAAAAATGACTGTCGGAAGGACTGACACAGCACACAAAAAAGTCAAAACCATCTTCGGTGAAATTAAAAGCAATGGTTATTACATTAAGAGTGCAATGTGAATTTCACTGTTAAATGCAGAAGAGAGATCGGATAGGTAGGAAGAATACGTTGAAGGCCTCTATGAGGAGGAGACTCGTCTTATGTGACAGAAAAAGAAACAGGAGTCGCCCTGATTGAGAAAATTAAATAGAAGAGTCTTCTCTTTTTATTTTTACCAAGACACTGAATCAGTCTGACTGGGCCAACAAGTTAATCGAGTACTGAGTTACCATTGAATCAGTGGTTCACTCCTGTGCCTTAAGGTTAGGTTTTGTTATTAACTTATGTGAATGAAATGTCATACATGTAACCACTGATCACATATGTGTTGTATAACTGGTTGTTTTAGAAGTTATTCAGACATAGGTCGAGGGATGTAGGGGATCCAGTTTTAAAATCAGAATTTAAAAGACTTTTGGAAGACTTAAGGTCAAATAAGGCAGAAGAAAAAGATGAAAATCGACAAGGATTTCTAAAATTATTGGGGCAAGTGCCAACAAAACTACTGTTAAGGTTGGTGTGTAGAATGTTTGTGTCCTGCGATATACCATGTAACTTTTGGAAATAAAGTCATCCGCACAGTTCCAAAACCTCCAAGAGTTGATGAGTGAGAGAAATACTATACAATCAGCTTAACAGCTCATGTAT
This sequence comes from Schistocerca cancellata, assembly GCF_023864275.1. NCBI lineage: Eukaryota > Metazoa > Arthropoda > Insecta > Orthoptera > Acrididae > Schistocerca > Schistocerca cancellata. The sequence goes on along the minus strand of NC_064628.1, from coordinate 454,683,402 downwards.
CTATGCTGCTAAAGAACTGAAAAGCAAATTGTGGATGTGTTACATGGCAATGAGTTTCAGTTTAGGAAAGGTAAAGACACAAGGGAGGTAATTCTGACCTTGCGGTTGGTAATGGAAGCAAGACTAAAGAAAAATCAAGACATGTTCATAGGACTTGTCGACCTGGAAAAAGAGTTCGACAATGTCAAATGATGGCAGATGTACGACATTGTGAGAAAAATAGGGGTAAGCCATAGCGAGATTTGGGTAATATACAATAAGTACAAGAGCTAAGAGGGAATAATAAGAGAGGAAGATCAAGAACGAAGTGCTCGGATCAAGAAGAAGAAATAATGGAAGTAAATGAAAGGTTTAAGACTCGAATTAAAATTCAAGATTAAATTATATCAATGATAAGATTCGTTGATGACATTGCTATCCCCAGTGAAAGTGAAGAAGAATTACTGGCTCTGCTGAATGGAATGAAGAGCCTACTGAGTACAGAATATAGTCTGAGAGTAAAAGTAAAGTGGCAGAAATGAGAACTGCGAGGAAACATCAGCATTAAATGTCAAGAAGTAGAAGAAGTTAAGCAATTCTGTTGCCTAGGCAGTAAAATACCCATGACGAACAGAGCAAGGGAGGCTTCAAAAGCAGACCAGCAGTGGCAAAAAGGGCATTCCTGGTGAAGAAAAGTCTAGTAGTATCAACCATTGGTGTTAATCTGTGGAAGAAGTTATTGAGAATGTACGTTTGGAGCACAGCATTGCGTGGTAGCGAGGCATGGACTGTGGGAAAACCGAAAAAGTAGAGAATGGAAGCACTTGAGATATGCATGTGTAAGTGAATATTGAAAATAAGATTGACTGATAAAGTGAGGAATGAGAAGTTTCTGCTCAGAATCTGAGAGAAAAGGAATATATCAGAAATACTCAGAAGAAGAAGGACAGGATGTTAGGACATCCGTTGAGACATCAGGGAATGCCTCTAGTGGTACTACAGGGAACTGAGGAGGGTAAAAACTACAGACGAAGACAGAAATTTTGCTGCTCTGAAATGTACAGGGTCGCACAGAAGAGGAAATGGTGGAAAAAAATTTGCAACGATCGTTTCGAGAAATGTTTAGAGCAGTTAAATCACGTCAGATTCTAGCGCGGGATTTAGGTGGAGTGCGATTTGGTCTCAGTTATTTTACTTAGTTTCAAAATTTTCAGTTACGGGAACATAAACCACTTACAATAAAATAAATATAATTTTCTATACCTCGAAAAAAACTTTAGCAGAGGTAAAATAACCAAGAATAAAAATCCTTTAGACGACAACAGAAAGAGGTTAGATACGAACAAATTCAATCCGAAATTAATGGTTAAAATGAAATTCTGTACGCCCATACAATGGCCTCTAAGCAGTGACATACACTCTAAAACGTCTGGCACCGTGGCACCAACAAAAACGTCAGCAAAATCCAAGAATGCCAAATAAAGACTGCTTAAGATCTGTAATTTAGCCTCTAACTGTTTCTTGCTCTACTATTACTACTAACACCCGACAATTATGTCACCAGCTACCAACAATACTATCAATCGACCTATACATAGGTCTGAATAACTTCTTATTATATGACACATATTTGACCAATCGTTACATGTATGACATTTCATTTACATATGTCAATAACGGAACCTAATCTTAATGCACAGGAGTGAACCACTGATTCAATCACAACTCAGTGTACAATCAACTCTTGAAAGAACTGATTCAGTCTCTTGGTAAAAATAAAAAGAGAAAACACTTCTGTTTTTAAAAAATGGCTCGGAGCACTATGGGACTTAACATCTATGGTCATCAGTCCCCTAGAACTTAGAACTACTTAAACCTAACTAACCTAAGGACAGCACACAACATCCAGCCATCACGAGGCAGAGAAAATCCCTGACCCCGCCGGGAATCGGACCCGGCACTTCTGTTTAATTTTCTCAATCAGACCGAAGGCGTGTACTGACACAATTACACTTGATGTGTATCACAACACACGCTGCTGCGTGCTTCGTGTGCCACAAACGAGCCGCTAGTTGGTAGTCCCTACAGCTGCTTCCGACTACGCATCGCAGTCCGCCTGTCCCCATCACTCGTATCAATCACATACGCCACTCAATCCGGCCTCTTCCAGCATGAGGTGACACAAAACTTGAAACAAAACTCTTATGGCGGGCAAATGGGCCGTACCAATGGATGTGACACAAGTTGATGAGCTGATATATTATTATTTGTTAATTGGACTGTGTTTTACTGACAGCTATTAGTATTAGGGGGGCAATCTAAATTTTTTAACAGATCGATTTCTATCAACCGTTTTCATTTATAATTAATCACGTACAAAAATATTGTAACTTCTATACTGTAAAATGACTGCGTTCTTGTGCCAGTTTGTTTTGCCTTCAGCTCTTGTGAATTCGCGCCGAAGCCACTGATGAGTAGTTCCTCTGCCTGTTTCGACGACTATTCGTCAGCAGTGATCCGCGTCCTGCTGTCGAGTGGAGCTGCCGACGCCCGGAGTGCTGTCTGGGAGGCTTCCGGTGGCATACCGTCGATGATTACGATAACAATATTGCCTAAGAGCTGTACAATGCCGATGTAGAGTTTCGGCGGTTTCCGTAGTCCTGCTACTGGGTTTGATCCTGCAAGATGCGGTCGTAAGTCTGTGAGTTTTTTTGATAAAAGGATTTATTTGTTTGTACAGCTTATTCTCCGTCACTTGATATGTTCAGCTACTTGGCCACAGTGCAAGTACAGGCCACAGTAATTCGTCGTTGAGTGTTGCTGTTGGCTCCGAGTGTTCATTACTACGCTTGAGGTTCGTTACACCATTATTATTATTATTATTATTATTATTATTATTATTCTCGTGCCAGAAACATACATAACACTGTTTAACAATTGTTGACAGATCAGCAAAGTTTATATAACTTTGACCAAAATTTGGCCACTTCCAGTGCATTTTCCGTCGCCTGGTGAAGGTCATCTTCTGTGCTGGTGGCTGGACACATTCGACACTGAGGCATATGTTGATCAGTCTGTTCTTCCCCGCAGTCACACTGAGTTTTGTTTTCTTCAGTGTATCCCCATTTTGCCAGGTTAACCAGTGATCAACTCACTCCCGATCTCAGTCTATTTAAGGACTTCCAGATTTGCCAATTCTCATTATGACCAGGGGCTAAGATTATGAAAATGTTTTCCAACCAGGAGGGTGGGATGTCTCAGCCCTCCGTAGTAGCAGCCTGACGAAACATTTCCTTGACCTTAATCGTTGTGGGCAGAGTTGTTGTCCATGCATGGGATGCCTTTTTTCCTGCTCCAGTTTCGTTCTTTCCCTGTTTGCTGCCGATTCTCTTCGAACAGGAGATGATGCAGTTCGTGCAAGGTAGTGGAGCCATTTGACTCAAGACGACCTCAAGCAGCCTGTTATAATTCTGCGTGTGTCGCTTAGGCAATATCCACGTGCTCTGGCATGTGCTGAGTTATACCAAACAGGACAGGTTTACTCTGCAGCGGAGAAGCACGTGGCATTGCAGAAGTTCGGATGGTTTCGGTTTGACTGCTCCACTGTGATCCGGACAGTTTCCTCATTCGGTTGTTCCTGGTGGAGACTTTTGATTTGAAATTCTTGCGTCGTCGCCTTGACTGAATACAGCGCACAGGAACAAGTGTTTAGGGATACAACGCCCGGCTGCAGTGCCTACCGTTGAATCATCGAAGTATGTTGTGTAACGTAACCGCCCTTCAATACGACCGTTTCCACGTCAAGAACTTAGCTTAAGTAGCTAATTACAGTCAGGCGCCACTAATAGATTAACTATTGTCAGTATAACTGTTTGTGGTGTTTTTCATTTTGCTGAGTTATGACTCAGTCAACATTCACGTACATTTTGATGAAGACAAGCACCGGATGGCATCCGACTGTGCCGGATATTCCTGTTTTGCGGCGCTGCTGTGTGTTACAGTAAGGACTGAGTGTAGTAACAAGATTAGTTGGTGTCAAATTTGTTTTGCGTTCAACAGAGTGTTGGTTAACGTTTAATTAACGTAGCTGAGCATCGGAGCCGAGTGTTGCAGGCCTTGTGACACCTTCAAGCTAAAGCGGCTTTTTGCTTTTACTCCTTCAATCAGGTGGTTGTTTACAGCTGATAATATGAGTAAGTATTGCGGAGCGTAGTCACTTGGTCTCGATCTGGTTATGAGCAGGCGTAACTTTTAGTGTGGATGCATTGCGTCGGTTCTGAATTGTGATGTTGGATGGTGAGACGATTCTGGGAGTGGAATCGTGTTTTGAAAAGATTTAGTTTTGTTCTTGACTGAGTGACATCCGCCCTGTTAATTGGCTTATAAGGATATGATATTGTACAGCTGTTCCATCTTCTGTGGTAGTTATTCTGTGTGGTATCTTGTCGAGAAGTAGTTGTACTAATCCTCATTTAAGCTAGTAGTGGCGCATGATAGTAGTTAGCTATTTAAGATAAGTTATCGATGAGGAAACGGTTGTACTGAAGGGTGGTTAGGCTACACCACGTAGTTGGTCTGATGATTCAACGGTATGCGCTGCGGCCGGACGCCTTACCCGTGGGAACTTATTTCTGTGCAATGTATTTAGAATGTGACAAAGCCGGTCTGTTACTTAAAGCAGTCTGTGAGCCTGTTACATATCCTCAGTGCGCTTGTGGAGATCTGTCTACATACCTTTCAATCTCATAAAAAAGAAGTATGTTGCAGTTGCCACTGTTCATGTTCATTTTTAAGTAATAAAAGAAAACCGCTGTGCTCCAAGAGAAATGTTCTCAGAAATTACCTTGATTTTTGTAATATTTGAAATAGACCTAGAGGACGTACCCAGAGGACGTATTTCAATACTATATTAGTAAAGTAGCTTATTTTATCGTCCTCCTTGTGGCTTTTCTCCAATCTTTGTTACCGATTCGCCAAGACAGCTCTCGTTATTTTTATGGTTATCAAATAATTGGCCGTTAAGTTATTTTCAAAATTTGGTTGATAAAGTCATAATTTCAGCTTTAAACTAGTTTTATTAATGTCACTGCCCGCATCTCGTGGTCGTGCGGTAGCGTTCTCGCTTCCCACGCCCCGGTTCCCGGGTTTGATTCCCGGCGGGGTCAGGGATTTTCTCTGCCTCGTGATGACTGGGTGTTGTGTGCTGTCTTTAGGTTAGTTAGGTTTAAGTAGTTCTAAGTTCTAGTGGACTGATGACCATAGATGTTAAGTCCCATAGTGCTCAGAGCCATTTGAACCAATGTCACTGTTAAATTATGACGGGCTCGTTGCATCTTTAATTTTAGGGCAGCGTCTTAAACAATACCCTTACGTATATTGATTATTAAATTTAAGGCTGGTTGCGCAGTTCTCTCTGTGCATATGTAGCAACTGTTTTGATCTTTTTAAATATTTTGAGCTTTCAGTGGGAGTGCGTTCAAGGGCAAACGAAATTTCTTTTAGTGGTTTTTCTTTCATTTTCGTATCGGTCATCAGGGATTGTAGTAAGGTATCTACAAGTATGTTGTAGTGTTTCGTGGTGAGTGTTTCGGGTTTCCCGGGACAGTACGTTGGTGATTCTGCCGTGTCTGATCCTTAGCAACCAGGATGGTGAATACACCTCCCCGCTTCCCGAGCAACAACTGGACACCATATGCCAGTCTCCACCGTGCTGTCTGAATGTAATAAGACTTTTTCTACTGATTTATTTTTTGAAGTTTATGTAATTGATGGTTTCAATGGCTGCAATTTATACTCTGCAGCGGTTTTTAAGACATTTAATTTTCTGGCTCCTCTTACAACAAACAATTTATAACTTTGATGAACTCTAAGTGAAGCTTTAATATTGACATACACAGCCTTTACCAAAAAACTGCTAGCTAAGGAATTCGTGCAGAAAGGTAAATTGGCCAATTTTTATGACTACCCTTGTTCCGAAATGCTTTATTTCCACACAGTGTAGTGTCGAAAATTGAAAAAAAAAAAAAACTGAAATGGGTGAATACGAACCTTGGTTGAGTGACACCATCTGGGAAATTCTGCAGCATGCTGCAGATCTTTTTTATTTGACGCCACTTTGGTGGCAACGTTGCTGATGACGGAATAATGATGACAACACACACACACAGCTCCAAAGGAGAGAATCCCAGACCCGGTCACGAATCGGACGAGGGACCTACAAGTCGAAAGTCAGGAACACTAACAACGAGACCAAGAGCTGCTAAAGTCGAAGTTAGAAAATGGTGACGACTGAGCTTCTTAGCGTTTCGTATGGTTCCTAGTTAGTTATGAACTCATTATTTTCAAGGAAAAACAGATGCACCAAATTCGTCCACAAAACGTCTAATATGTTGTACAAGACTGTAACCTGTCCGTTTTCAAGACGGAACTCATATCGGTAATAGATCGCAGTTTGGGCGCTGTGAGGTTCAGTTCGGGTATGGTGACGGACAGGTTGTAATGTCCCCACAGCAAATACCCTCTACCACGCACCAATTTATCATTTTCAATCAAACCATCCACATTCATTCACTTCGGAACAGTTATCTGATCTGATTTTCTCGTAATATATGCGGCGACAGCTCGTCGAAGCCAAAGTATTTTCTAGTGCATTTATTCTTTGAAATAACAGAGATGCATATATGCATTCTCCATGATTGTTAGAGTGGTAACTAGGACAGCTTCTGGAGTATCTGTTGAGGGATTGACGTGTTTCTGAGATACATATTTTGCTTTTCTTCTCGCTAAAGCGAGCCAATTAACATTTGTGCAGCTAGCGGTTTGTTTTGAAGGGAAAGAGATTGTAAAAGGAAAATAATTAAGGCGTGGAATCACCGGAGATCTGTACATGTAATGGAGATGGATTTAATACACGATTTCCTCCATAAATAAGGTTTGGGACTTTTTTGTTCTGGAGTGAATGAACGAATGACTTTTTTCTGAATCATTTGTTGATCACGTTGGGCCTGTAATTAGTGGGGAACTTTCAGCTGTGTCGAAGAGAACCTGCAATCACTGAGTCAGTGTTAAATCGCCCAAAAAGGCTTCGTACACATCTGGAATTTGCAATCTTTCGTAAAAGGAACCAATTGTCCCAACGATTGATTCTCCCGACTGACTGCAGTGTTTAACAGTAATAATGAATGTAAAGATCTGTTACAGCAAGCCAGCCGCTGATTACCAAGACGAAGGACTCCACCAAAGATTCTATTTGGCTGCTTCTTTTTATCAATATATCACGTAATGAAATCTTATATTAAAAACTATACATAGATAAAGAAGAGAAAGCGAGAGAGAGCGAATGAAAATAGAGATAAAACTAATAATCCTCCATTAGTCTAATTTTTCGCCTGTCTTATCACGGATCAGCCAAGAACATAGACTTATGTGTGAAGGTGAAGGGATCTTAAAGACAACAGATACAGGTCTATACAGACAAGACATTACACAGAGATAGCGGCTAGCTGCAATGATAATCTATTCTTAGATTAAAGAGACGGCAACTTATTATCTGAACATTAAAATGTTAAAAGGTGTTCCACGTTTAGTTAAGAGGCCTGACAAGAGAGTCACAGATTAAAATATGTTACTAAAATTATGATTTCCAACTTGATTTTCTGCTAATTTCTGTCGAGGAAATGAGGAACTAGTTATGAGACATCGTGGACTATATCCGCTTCAGTGCCCATAGTTTCATGAAGTTCCGACAAGTAGCAGCGCTATACGCAACCTTCAAAATTGCGTATGTAAGAAAGCTGCGTTCCAAGCAGTGAGCTGTCACTGAGTTTCTTTTGCTGGAAGGCCAGAGCATCAGAGATATTCACAGGCGCTTGCAGAATATCTACGGAAACCTGCCACTGAACGAATCAACAAGATTGCCCAAACCCGTCCGACCCCCCACGTGCCGGCCGGCGGCACACAGCTGTGACCCCAGCAGCGTGTAATGTGCGGACGACTTCAGCGTGTTCGTCGCCACGAAAATTCAAACGAACTTCTAATCCATGACAAAGCAAGGCTTCACACAAGTAATCCTTCCGGATGAAGGAGCTCACAAAACCACACTGGACACTTCCTCCTCAACCAGCCTACAGTGCGGATCTCGACCTTCCGACTCCCATCTGTTGGCCCAATGAAGGATGCACTGCACTGGAAGCAGTACGTGGGTGATGGGGAGGTTATTGATGCAGCAGAAAAATGGCTCCGACGTCGATCAGTAGAGTAGTAGTAAACCGACATACGAGCCCTCCCGGTAAGGTGTCGTAACGCCGTCGCATTGAACAGAAATCATGTTGAAAAATAGGGCTGTGTAGCCTAAAGAGTGGGAAATTATATGAGGTTTTGAAATCCGGAATAAAACCAACCTTCGTACGGAAAAAACGTGTTGCATTACTTATTGAACGTCCCTATTATGGTGAATTTATGGATGATGCAGTATAATACGCTAAAGAATTAAAATCCAATCATTACCCTAAAATATACGCAACTGGGTAAAAACATTGAAATTTACAATGGTTGGTCCTCGGCCGTAACTGTCTGAGGCAACTTCAGCAATAAATTGTAGGATGGAAAAGCATGTCTTAGCAGTATGTAGGACCGTAAAGCACAACTAAGAATTGGTGTAATATCACCAGATAGCTACACACAACGCTCTTCCAAGCTACCCACCTAACCTAAATTTAAACAATTCAGGCAGAGTAACATAAACAATTGAGTATTCACATAGAACAAGTAACACAGTAAATTCTCAGCAGACCTGCGTCCAACAACCGAGACGTGCTCACGGCGTAGTTGAACATAAGCACTTGAGGATTAAAATAATCACACTCACAGCGTGCAGTTACCAAACTGATCTCCTCTCGCTCACAGAGCACACATCCGTACTCCTGTGTGCCATTAGTACGCGACCACAACTAGCTACACAACATCCATGGCACTTCCACGCAGAATTTATGGCCAGTGAAGATAGCCAGGCACCACTGGTATACCACACACTGCACTGCATCAACCATAAAAACACTGTCGTGCAACCGTTAGCTGAAAAAGCACGCAGGTAGATAGTATTCCTTTTGACATGCAGAAGCCCTTTTTTGCATCCCCACTGGGATTACTCAGAACGTTATGTCTGGCATCTTCCTTTATTGTCAACGGAATTATACAACATTTATTCACTTTACATTTTTACATGTGACCACACCTCACAAAATTATGACTGGCTAATTTTTCATTTTCGACAGAGCTAGACATATATTTACAAAATATGTCAATGTTTTAACACTACATTGTATCATTCTCCAGTTCTTACAGGGATCTTATCCCTCATTAGTGCGTAATTGTGGGGAATCTGGTATTGGGGAGAGAAATTCAGTGTCCCTAATTCTCTTTGGTAGAGGACTGAAAGTCCTCTGCACTCTTTGGTCTGTAGAAGGCGAATGATTTATTGAACTTAATTCGTTAGAGGTCAGCTCTCTCTCACCATAGTCTATATCATTTTGGCAATCTGGGTATACCTCACATGTGTACTCGGAGCCCGTTCATTCACAACATTGATTGCCATACAAATTCTGGTACAGCAATCTGTGCTCGCTGTTTGACACATTTTCTTACCACAGTTCCTATAATGTTTACAATTAATACGTAGGCAACACAAGATTATTAATAGACATAAAATGGCGAATCCTTAGTATCTCGAAGTTCATCAGTCCTACGTCCAGCGGTTTTTGAGTCTTCCAGCTGGCGAACTACTATGTAACATTAAAGGTATTTCTGATAATTTTGCTTCTTGTCTTCTATAATATTTATTTAGTTAAAGCACGTACTATATCTACATTTCTTATATGGGTATGTAGCACATATTCTGATGGTAACATGATCTGAGCTCCGTAACCCTCGAATTTTCATAGGAATGTAAACTTGCTGGTACCGCATACTTTACCATCAGTCGGCGGTAGCTCATTACACAAAACTGTTAATGCCTCGTCCTTGGGAGCTACGAATAACCATTTGCTGTCCAGTATCTGCACCCAGATAATTTAGTTCAGTACAATATACTTAGACTGCAATCTTTAGGTACCTCTATAAACTGTTGCTGCACTTGTGTTTCGAATCTCTCATGATCATGCGTAGACAAGAGTACAAAATTCTATTTACATATCTGATGCCGAACCTGAATACTCTTAGTCTTTAATTATTCAACGGACGGCTGCGCATACTGGCTCTTGGCCTCATCGATTAGTAAGAATTATGTTTTGGGAGCAGTATAAGTAAACATTATATTAGTTGGATCCACTTCTGCTGGTAATGACCATGTGTATATTATACTCATTGCTATCCACCAGTAGTACATTTAGAACATAACTTAAAGTACTGCTGACGAAGAAGTCATCTAAATCTGCAACACCTGGTAACCATGGCCCTCACTGAGATCAGTCGGAAACCGTTTGTCTTTCATATCATCTTTAATTAACTTTAAGTACTGTACCAGCTGCACCAGGCTTATCAAGTAAGACTCCAACAACCCTTTCTGTGCATTCACTATGTCCATAATTATCAAATCATATTCTCATTAATTGGGCCAATAGTTCGATTACCATTATCAGAATCAATGCTGGCTGTAACTTCTTATTCATACTATTTTCATACACTTCCACATGGTTACTTAATTTTCCGTCAGTAATGTTTTTTTTTCATTTTTTGTAAATACATTGATCGTCTGATTAAAATTGTTAGGGAAATCTTCACTATCTTCACTTCGTCGTTGGATGCCCTTAACAATTATCATTGCTGTTCCTACAGAACATCTGTTTTAGCTTTGGAAAACAACGTGTCATCCTCCTCTAGTGTGTCAAACGAAATTTTACTCGTTTCCCGGGTAAAATTTAAAATATCTCTTTTCCGTAAGACAAATTCGTGTCTACCTTATTGCCATCAGCTCTGTAGTTATGCTTATCTTTTCTGCAAGTCACATTACGGCTTGCTATGCACGTTGGCATTCGACTGTAGCCAACTTCACTGTGCGTAACCTCGTTATGTACCGCGACACAGCTTGCTACATGGGTTGGGGGTCCTGTCAAACTTAACGTGCAATTCATTAAAACTGAAATAACTTACTATGCACCAAAACTAACCGTTCCCTGACTCTCATACTAAATCCCTGGTGCAGACTGTAATAGTAACTGTATGTCTCTCGCTGCCCCTGTTCCACTATGTTGGTCACCACACTGCTGATGATTCGCTGTCACCATAAGTGCAAATAAAAAAATTCTTTCGACCTATTTGCATGTTCCTTTGTATATTTCTGTTCTTTTATCCTAGTTACCACATTTTGCCTATCCACAGCGACTACATTATAGGGACCTCACCATTGGCTATCTAATTTTTTTAGTCTACCCGTTCTTACACTTTCATCGTATAACAGCACTCGGTCATTCACCTTAAACGGTTTCGGATTTTGCGTTCTGTCATAATGAACTTATTCCTTCCCTTGCTCTCCTGCCTGGCGGGTCTGGCCTCTTCATGTAATCATTGCATCCTCTGGCGCATCGCGGTGACGTCATCATTGTAGTTATACACAAAGGTTGTGAAATATGCCCATATGCCGCAGTCTGTTTGGTTTCGGTCTATGTAATGTCTCGACATTTCTGTTAACGTTACCTGAGTTCGCTCCAGTGCACCATTTGTTTGCGGGTGGTAACTGGTGGTTTTCAGCTTACTGTTTCTTAAGAGTTTGCATGAACGTTCCGTCATGACACAAAATTAGTACCCATATCACTCATCAGCGATATCGGTACACCGAATTTCAGTACAATGTTCTCTACTGACTTTTACACTGCCTGTCCACTAGCTGCAGCACTATGAATTTCGTCTGCGAATCTTGGGAGCTCAAAATCTATTTGTTAATGGTACTGAATTATGGTAACAGACCTACGATGTCTACATCACATCTCTCAAATATAAATTCTGTGATAGGCGTTCTTTCTAATGGTTGCTTCGCTTCAGTAATGGGTAATCTTACTTTTCTGGCAATTTTTGCACTCACGAATAAACTTCTCTATGTCTGTCATCATTCCCAGCCAGCTAGAATATTGGCTTATGCTCATTTCCTTTTGCGGCCTCCGAACTGCTCTTCTGGCGTTTGGAGTATCTTTTCGTCCATGCGTGTTATCTGCAGTTTGTCATACGTGGCCTTGGCTACTTCATCAGTTTTGCTGCCTGTGTCTACAGCTTTATCTTGACAGCTCACTGCGCCTGCTCTTGCACTAGTCTCTGGATCGCTCGTTACTTCAGGTGTATTCCGAATATGAGAGAATCCATCTGCCACATTATTGTGCTCTCCGTCCTTGTATTTGGTAATCATAATCTTCCAATGTTGACCTGAATTTTATCAGACTGGAGGACAGATGTGAAATACTACCTAACCATGTGAGTGGCTTGTGGCTTGCCAGTATCTCGAAGTGTCTTCTGAACAGATCAGGTCTGAAGTACTTCGCGGCCCACACTGTTGCGAGTAGTTCTTACTCCGTTGTGACGTAATTTTGTTTCATTTTGTTGAGTGTTCAAGGTATGAAGGCTACTGGCAGATACTTTCCATTCTTGTTCATAGTCTGGGTATTGTAATATTGGCAGACTGATTATTTTCTCTTTTAATTGTTGAACAGCGTCTTCCTGCAGAGTAACCCAGCCAAACGGAACTCACTTTCCCTATTTCATACTACGGTTTGGCAATCTTACTGAAGTTGATCAAATATCGCCTGTAATATCCGAAAAGGCCTAAATAGCCTTTTAGTTCTGTCGTCGATTGTGGTTGAGGATATTTCCTGATTGCTGCCGCTTTGGACCATTCAAATACTCCTTCAGCCGTTCCTAGTACAACCACATCATTTAAATATATAAAATCTTGGTTACCCTGGATTCCGGTCAATACGGTGTTTATCAATCTTTCGAACGTGGATGGCGCTGCCTTCACTCTATGTAGAATCCCTTAGCTAGAGCCAACATTGAAAAGTATTTTGCTCTCCCTAGCTGTCTAGTATGTGGGGAAGTGATTACATCATTGTGAGAGATATTTCATTTAACTTCCTGTAGTCTGCTACCGGTCTCCACTTCTGTTTCTCCTAAAACGTAATTTCATTTGCAACATTATTAACAGGAAATTCCAACCACTGTTACTACGTGACATTATTCCATCTGCTAACATACTGTCAATCACTTTTTCAGTGCCCTTATTTGGTGTATGGTATCCTGTATGGATTTTGATTGATAGATGCGCCTTCTGGATCTAGTATTAACGGTACTGGTGCTTCACTACTGTAGAGTGCATGTCGTCCACCCGCCAAAGGAAACACTTCCTTTTAAGTGATGTAGAACTGTTAAATTGTCTGTTCTCTTCCTTGCTGGAAAGGTCTACTCACATTTTCTCTATCAAAAGGCTCTTTATAGACTTCACTGAAGTGGTTGGGTCTGTTCGTACATGTCTGATGTTGTAGTGGTTTGGTGGAGACGCAGATCCTGCAAGTATCTTTGGCGTTGACATTTGCAGTTCTTCCTTGTGAGTATTTATCACGCAAGTAAAACATATTCCTTCTATCATGGTCACTGTTTCTCTGGTCGTTTTTCTTGTCTCAGAATAATAGCTTCAGTCCCTCTACATCGTGTTAACTGTACTTGTGCAAAACGTTCTTCTCGTGGTCCCATCCACGTTTCCGTTTCAACCTCTTATTGGAAATGCTCCTGACTTATTTCCAGTGGACTACTGTTTATCTGCTGCGGTCGTCAGAAATTCTTTCCCGCGACTCTATTACCTTTGTTATCTTGATTACATCTGACTGGCCAAGTGCAAATTGTGCTAACGTCCTAGTCGGTTGCCTTCATCTGTGGCCTTTATTTCTAGTTCCACTTTCCCTTACTAGAGTGGGTAAACTTCACTTTTCTGAGTACACGGCCTCCGGTTTCTGATTTATCGCTTACGAGTTTGCTTACATACGGGATCTCGTAGTTCCTTGTGGTGCCCTCATGCTAGATCTCTATTCCTTGTTTCTCGTCTTGTGTTTTAGGTGTCCTGTACCAGTACTTCTGTCTGGTGTCATCCCCACTTTGGCTATTGTTGCGTATTCGTCTATCCCTTACAACAAGACCCATTCGTCCCACATTTTGAGCCTTCTGCCTACATAGTCAATAATTATGTCGTACCGGAACGAAAAGTCCCTTCCCACCAAACCACGAAAGAGTAAGTCTATAATCCCCCTTTTTTTGGGGTCAGCAGTGTTCTGACTGATTTTATGCGGCCTACCATGAATTCCTCTCCTGCGCAAACCTCTTCATCTCCGAGTAGCACTTCCAACCTACGTCCTCAGTTATTTCATGTCTTCCTCTACAAGTTTTGCACCCTACAGCACCCTCTAGTACCATGGTGGTCATTCCCTCATGTCTTAACAGATGTCCTACTATCCTCCCCTTTCTTCTTTTCAGTGTTTTCCACGTATACCATTCCATTCCTTCGCAGAACATCCTTATTCCTTACCTTATCAGTCCACCTGATTTTCCACATCCGTTTGTAGCAGCACATCTCCAATGCTTCGATTCTCTTCTGTTCTGGTTTTCTAACAGTCCATGTTTCAGTACCATACAATGCTGTATGTATATTCTCAGAAATTTCTTCCTCAAATTGAGGCCTATGTTTGATACTAGTACATTTCTCTTCACCAGGAATGCCCTTTTTGCCAGTGCTAGTCTGCTTCTGCTGTCCTACTTGCTCCATCCGTCTTCGTTTATTTCACTGCCTAGGTATTAGAGTTCCTTCACTTCATCTACTTCGTGACCATCAATCATGATGTTAAGTTTCTCGCTGTTCTCATTTCTGCTACTTCTCATTACTTTCATCTGTCTTCGATTTACTCTCAGTACATATACTGTACTCAATAGATTGTTCACTCCATGCATCAGATCATGAATTCTGCTTCACTTTCACTCAGGATAGCAATGTCATCAACGAATCGTATTATTCTTGAATTCATCTTGAATTTTAATACCACTCCTTAGTCCTTCTTTTATTTGTATCATTGCTTCTTGGATGTACACATTGAACAGTAGGAGCGAAAGACTAAGTCCCTGTCTTGAATCCTTTTTAATGCGAGCACATCGTTCTTGCACATTATTCTTCCCTCTTGGCTGTTGTACGTATTGTACCTATAGCTTATCCCTATTTTTCTCAGAGCTTCGAACATCCTGCACCATTTTACATTGTCGATTGTCCTTGTAGGTGGACAAGTCCTATGGACGGGTCTTGATTTTTCTTTAGTCTTCCTTCGATTATAAACCGCCACGTCAGAATTACCTCTCTCGTGCCTTCACCTTTCCTAGAGCCAAACTGATTTTCATCTCCCCCTCCGAACTGAAAATACTGTACACATTTTGTCCCCTGTGGCATGTACAAGACCATACTTGCTCTCCGTTTAATTCCGATCTCCTAATTTGCTATGTTCTGAATGGTGACAACTCTCCGCAAATTCCAGAGTTTCCCTGGATTCACTCCTGCCTTTTCTATTAAACTCACATTCGCACCACTGCCTCCTATTAGTAACTTTACCTGAGGGCTGCATGAATCCGTGAGTTTTAAGTCAATAAAATCTAACGATCGTCTTTATTTGGTCCTCATATAATCCCCGAATAAAAAACCGCCTAAGTCATGTGATCAATGCGTTAAATCATTCGGTACTCTTTTCCTTCCTTCCCTTAAAAGAAATTGCAGCGTATCTATTCTCACGGCCCACTGAGCCACACTTTCATCCCGTGCTTGCCTGCTGCCAAATAATTTGCAACGTTCGATCGTTTATATGGTTCTCAATCAAAATCTCACACATTGTATGGTGGTCACGGACTAATAGTTTACTATGACCTGTCCTCGCTAATTGTCCTCTTACAAATTTTAATAACACTTTCTTAAGGCTAGGATCAAGTAGATCATAACCAATCTCACAGTTGTTAATAAATTATGATAATTCTTCATGATCTCGTTAAACATTTGTGTCATCAATTTAGTTGCCTCGCTGTAGCTTAAATATAGTTGATGTGTGCTCTCTGGGTTAACACTGTCAGACTCAGTGGGTGAACTCGTGGTCACTAACTTTCCGTTGTCGTCGTTGCCTTGATAGCTGCTGCGTTGTGTTCTGGACCAGGTGAATCTCTCACTCAAGAATGTGGTGGAAGCACTGTGCGGTACTGTCAGGTGAGCATCTTGCTCATGAGTGTAAGGGTAGCGGCGGCCTCGGTGGCGGCGGCGGTGGCTACAGCGTCGCAAGTATTACCCTCTGGGTAGATAAGCCTCTCGTGCACAGTGGCGTGGCTACAGTGGCGTCAGTGGCGGTCAGGTGAGCCTCTCACTCGTGGGAAGGTGGTTGCAGCATCAGTGGTGGTGACGGCGTCAGCATAGCTGGCTGTTAACACTGTGGTTACGTGTCGCTCTAACTCATGGTGGCACGGCTGTGGTGGCATCATGGCGGCCTTATAGCCAGATTGTAAGGTTGTAGCTTGAATGAACGTCAATTTCGCACCTTGTATGAGAGTTTTTATAACGCATAACAAGTAGAGTGATATGTCACGTGACATGCTCCAGCGGTAGTGAGCAGATTTGCCTATCAAACTGTACCGTATGTAATGCAAAGTGACGGCACTCGATTCGGCGGTGTTAACACTCCAAACCCAGATCCTGCACGTCAATGAGCAAAAGGTGGAAAAATCTGCTGGAAGATACGTTTTAGTTTAGGGGCGGATGCGAGTTGTGCCATCACGGTCTGCATTGTATGGAGGGCTTCTAAATTGGGTTTGTGACCAGTGACGAGAGGGACACGAACACGCCGGGCGATACATTGAGGGGAGCAGGTAGCAGCGCAGCGCTGCTTGCAACGGAGAAATTCCTTAGAAAACTGTGTTGTGAAACTTCCAGATAGATACCAACAGACCAGTGACGCAGTTGATCACATGAATAGCCCGTGGTATGCTCGTGATGTACGCGTGTAACATTGAGGCATCAGGAGCTGGCACAAAATGTCCGATTGGCAGAAATAAACTAGGAAGGTGAAAAATTGATGATATTTCGACACAGTTTAAAGCTGGGCCCTTTGCAATTCACAGTTTAAAGCTGGGCCCTTTGCAATTGGCAGGGGTAGTTTCCACAGGATGAAACGAACGCTCCCATTGGTGTGAAAAAGTCGTTACATTAAGCACGAAAGAACACAGGAGGGTATCACTTTGCTACGAAAAACACAAGAAAGTTCGGGAACGCTCCTCTTAACCAGCGTCCAGTGTAGAACAGGGCGCATCACGCCTTGGCTGATATTCAGCTAGAAATTAGCTGAAGAGTCGTTGAACTTCGATAGCGGAGAAACGAAACAGCCACGTAGTTAATTGTTCTTGAGAGAAAAGTGAGGTTCTTGAAGCATACACGTTGCTCCATCTATGCACGTGTATATCGCCATATTTTCCAGACTAGGGATGAGTGCATGTTTTCTCGCTTAAGGGGAAACATAGTTTCCACTGATAAAATCAGCAAAGATTTTGATTAGCGTTTTATAGGATTTTCAGACCGTGAGAGCAGCCATGCAGTCGACAGTACGCCGCAGCTAAAGATGAATGTTGCTGGTAGGGGCGTAAAATTGTTGGCTCACCAGCTTGCATCCACTGCGAACTCGAACAACCTTAAATAATCATTTGCTCATCTTGTCACAAAAACTAACCATCCTCTGTAGACTAGATTGTCATCCTAAATAGCACCGAACTTATCACCGTAATCAGATGATCTGTCGTGATATTGGCCAACTTCACTGTGTAGAAGTAAGAAAAATCTTGTAGACAACCTTCTATTTAAATTTGATATTGTCGTGTTCAGTGTTATTTCTGCTAAAAAGGAAGTAATGCGTTATATTAACAACTATTCTGAAATTGTTATGTAACAATATATATAAACTTGTGTGCTTCTTTAACAACAAAATAGGAATAACCAAATTTTACAGCTTATCACAACAGAATGATATCAACGATAAAAGGCCTATAATTATATGCATCTGGCCTATGACCCTTGCAGAAACTGGGAATGCCCGGCGATTTTTCCTGTCGCCAAGTACCCTTCGTTGCTCCATCTCCGAGGAAATCAAGCTCTTTCGCATTATCTCCATAAGACATCTCATATGGTCCTGATGCCTTTCGCCGGACGCAGTGGCCGAGCGGCTCTAGGCGCTTCAGTCTTGAACCTCGTGACCGCTACGGTCGCAGGTTCGAATCCTGCCTCAGGCATGGATGTGTGTGATGTCCTTAGGTTAGTTAGATTTAAGTAGTTCTAAGTTCTAGGAGACTGATAACCTCAGATGTTAAGTCCCATAGTGCTCAGAGCCGTTTGAACCTGATGCCTTTCCACAATAAAGCGACTGTGGTGGTTTTCCTATTCCGAGTTCAGTTACGTCAATATCTATCGTTTTGAAGTTCGTACGACGAAGGAAATAAAGGACTGTGTTACGATCTTCGACAGTGAAACAGTTTCGGAAGACTGAAATCAATATTTCCGCCTTCTCTTTATCAGTTTCAGATTTATGGTCACCGAGTGACTGGATAGACAATTTCCAGCTGTCTTTAGTCAAATCGGTTGATAAACTTTTACTTTCAAAATAACACTAGAAACAACCATACTGCTGCCGTGGTAAATGTGAAAGAATTTTAAAGAAGAAGTTTTGGTCGCTACAACTTCTATACCCCAAGATGCATTTCAATATGATAGTTAGACTGCAATTCACATGAAACCACAGGAAAACATCCTGAAAAAAGGTCGACATGGAACTTATTCATATCAGTAACTGGTTTGAGCACTGAAATGAATCGTGGAAATGCTTCCCATGCAACACACAATTTACAAATTCGCATACTATACAAATTTACACCCATTTGGTCTCTGTATGCAACGGAAAATGCCATCACATTAACAACACCCCAATGTATCCCAATTATATTGTTAAATATATGTCGCCTAATCATGCGATAAGTTGCAGGAAGGAGGGACCATAAATGGAAGTCTATTTCACAGCATCAAACATTTATTCACATTTAAAAATCTACGTGAGAATTCACTGCATTGTTACTCTTGTAAAACAAAAACACGAAAACCTGAAGTTAATTATGTGGGACTTGAATTGAAGACTGTAAGAAGAACAAAATCAGAGTCCATCATCGGAGCAACTCGCATTTTCAAATAAACAACAGAAATAACCCAGTGAAGTCCGCATAATGGTGAAAAAAAAACAGTTAAGGGCAAACTGCTTGCAGGAAAAACTCTAAAATATGAAACTAACCCCCTATGCTATTAGCAGAAAGTGACACACCGTCAAACTGAACAGTGAAGATGGGACGAAATCCAGGAAATAGCTGAACAGATTCTTCTCTGTTTTCAACCAAACTCCGTTGGAGCATGGTTGCAACCAGTGTGACGAATATGTAAGTGCCTTGCAGCTAAAAACAGAGGGGAACGCTGCAGAAATTTTCGTGACATGACATACCAGTATGTGTAAAAAATTTATTAGTTTGGCACCGAGTGTAAACAATATTTCACTACCGGTTGATATAGCACACACAATGTCTCGTAGAGGAGACAGCACACAGAACTGGACAGACAGAAATTGCGTTGAGATAGTGCAAAATTCGTCACAGTTCATTGGAAAAGAAAAAAGTGGGCTTCTTGTTAATATCGTTAATATCCATGCTGAACAGATATCTGCCATGTTCCAGCTAGGCACTTGAGGGCTGATGCACTTTTGCAGCTGCTGGTAAGAGACTAATGCACGGAAAACACTATTTCGGTATCTCCACAGATTGCTGCCAAAACATGAGTAAAGGTTTCCTGCCGCAACGTGACAGAAAGTGTGGGTTGTCCTACAATCTGTTTGCTTATGTGAGAACCACCTCTCAAACAGTTTTTACTGCCCGCTTTTATTTATGAAATATACACAAGTGAACTGACAGAACATGGTGAAATGATCTGTACCAGTCATTGTGTGCGCGCGTGTATGTATGTATGTGTGTGTGTGTGTGTGTGTGTGTGTGTGTGTGTGTGTCATTAGTTCTTTTGTTACAAAACGAGAGGAGAAATGCTCTCATTGCGATGCTACATTTTGAAACAGAAGTCTCAATGTAAAATGTCAGAAGAATCTATTTAAGTATAAAAAAGGAAGTATATCTTAAAATATAATCCAAGTAGCATAGTATAAAAATAAACAATGTCAGATACCTGCAGTTTAAATAGTCTAATGTCGAAAGAAAAAGGCACTTTACATGTGTCGTCCTCCTAATATTAAATATTTTAGTTAAAAGTGGTATGATTAATGTTAAATATACATGAATTTGGCTGTACTGTACAAAATGTCTTGGGCTTTACATCTGCAACATTCCTTCACTCATATTTCGACAAATTATTAAGATGAAAATCCATTGCTATCATGAATGAAAAGAGACTATTTTTTAAGGAATAGGGTGATTTGCGACTCATATCATCCCACAAGGGTACAAGCGTTTAAATCCCAGACAGCCATAGAGGGCAGGTTAAATGGAACCCATTATATATTCCTTAATTTGGATCTAGCGGACAAGCCAACCACAATTATCATTCACGATTACTGCTATTATGATAATGTCGGCCACATGGCTTCACAGACAGGATAATCAAGGAGAGCATTCAAATTCAGATTCGATTATACAGACCCCTGAAATATAGGTGAGTGTTGTATTCTATGCAGAAGAGATAACTGTAGTGTTTTGGGAAACAATTTGAATCCTTACATTACTTGTACATTTCATAACCTATTATCAAATGGAAGAATTCAAATGTTAAGAAAATTAAAATTACTTTTCAATTTGTCATACATATTGACCCGCTAATATTTCTGTGTGTTAGTAGACAAAATAAAGAAAATCATTCTTTGTTAATACTCACAAGTCTTTCATGTGCAGATAATCCAACACGACTGCTGTTTGATTAAATAGTTATATGAGATAGTGGAAATGATCTAACGGCTTATGTGAAAATGCGGCAATATAATTTCAATAGTACAACGTCTTTGAAAAACGTCTGGGTTAAATTACCCTCAATGTGCCAATACTGAGAGAAGAGTGATCTTTCATTTGGCATTCCATTTATATGATCTGAACGTTAACGGCGATATGTCTTTAGATTAGTCACTGTTTTAAGACATGTTCCATTAAGGAAAAGAACAAAATTCACCAACATGTAGTTTTAAGGATCTCGTGGCAGCCGTAATGAAAATTGATAAACGCAGTGTTTCCCATGTCTTAAAAGGTGAAAATAGTAGAAATTTAAACTACACAGGAAATATTCAATCCTTAAGTACCCCACATCTTATTTTAGTAGCTTGAATTTTTATGGAATCTTGAAAAGTGCGTTTGTGAGACTCATGAAAACACGAATATGAAAGCTTAGATTACCTAGGAGATGTTTCCTCTGCCAGGATCTATGCAAGACTCACGAATTGCTAATAAAAGATAGAATTATATACTATATTTGACAAAGTTAGATCATAATGTAGTTTTAAAATACGAGTTTTACTTGAATTGACAGAGGAGTTGTGTAGTGAAACTTGATTAGAGACCACAGGAAAATGCTTGTGGGCACACCAACATGTATTTCAAACCCATACACCATTAAGGCGATGACTCATAAACTTTCTCAGCAGGAAATGTGCAGCCATTTGGATATAGTTTCATCAGCCCAGCAGGGTGACGGAAGGTCATTTGCAAATTTAGATAGTCACTTCTGGACACTGTCCTTGGAACGATTCACAGTTGGTATGTTTGTTGACTTCTAGAGTGTCACTGGGCAATGGAAGATAGTGAGTTGAGTGTCTTCTGGAATAATACACTGAAATGATCAAAGTCATGAGCTACTTCCTAATACCGTGTCAGACTTCCTTTTGCTCAGCGTAGTGCAGCAACTCAACAAGTAGATGGAAATCCCCTGCAGAAATATTGAGCCATGCTGCCTCTATAGCCGACCACAATTGCAGCACTTTGTGCACGAACTGATCTCTAGATTATGACACGAAATGTTCGATGGGACTCATGTCTGGCAGTGTGTGTGTGTGTGTGTGGGGGGGGGGGGGGGGGTGAAAACATTCACTCGAGCTGTCTAGAATGTTCTTCAAACCAACAGCGAACAGTTGTGGCCCGGTGACTGGCGCACTTTTGTTTAGGAACATGAAGTTCATGAATGGCTGCAAATATTCTCCAAGCAGTCGAACATAACTATTTCCAGTCAATGATAGGTTCAGCTGTATCAGAGAACACAGTTCATCTCATGTAAATACTGCACCATTATTATGGAGCCATCACCAGTCTGAACTGCGCCTGTTTGACAACGTGGGCCCATGACTTCGTGAGGTCTGCTCCACATTCCAACTTTACCATCAGCTCTCACCAAATGAAATCGGAACTCATCTGACAAGGCCATGGTTTTGCAATCGTCTGGTTTCCATCCGATATGGTCACCAGCCCAGGAGATGTGCTGCAGGCACCATAGTGATGTTAGCCAAGGCACTCGCGACACTGGTCTATTTCCACAGCCCTTTAATGCCAAATTTCGCCGTACTGTCCTAACGGATACGTTCGGCGTACGTCCCACTTCGATTTCTGCAATTATTTCGTGCAATGTTGCTTGTCTGTTAGCACTGACAACTCTACGCAAACGCCACTGCTCTCGGTCCTTAAGTGAATGGTGTCAGCCACTACGGTGTGCGTGGTGGAACGTAATGTCTGAAATTTGGTGTTCTCGGCATACTCCTCGCACTGTAAATCTCGGAAAACTGAATTCCCTAAGTATTTCCGAAATGGAATGTCCCATGAGTCTCGCTTTCAAAGATTCTTAATTCCGTCGTGCTGTAATCGCATCGGAAACCTGAGTGCAAATGATAGCTCCACCAGTGCACTTCCCTTTCATACACTGTGTACGCTGTACTGCCACCATCTGTACATGTGCATATCGCTATGCCATGACCATGGTCACCACAGTGCAAAACGCCTCTAAGAAAACTGGTTTCCACATTTTCGACCCTGTGCAATACGGCTCTTGGTTAGAGACACCAGTGGGACCTTCACGACAACTCTCTTAAGAGGTGGTTGTACAGGAGGCGCAATGGACTTCATGTCTGTTGATAAATGTCACTGTTACGTCTGTGAACTACTATTACGACAAGGACAAGGAGTTACTTTAGAAGGTTCATTCTTTGAAATATTTTTGTAATGGACTTTCTTTCCCAGATATCATTGCAAAAAATGTTTGAATCACCTGAAATAAATTGCATCTACTTATTACGTTATACGTTTGAAACGTGTGTATAAGTACTTTTATTATTTTCTGTTACATGAAATGAAAAAATACTGAATATTAGTTCATTTCAGACACACGCTCATCCCCGAGGCAGGAGTGAGTCTCCGTCGATTACACGATTACTCAAAAACTATTATCACCACCAAAGTTGTTTCTCAACAGTGTGTATTAGCTTCCATCACTTAGTATATCATTTACAATCTTACTATTGGACGAATCGCGCGAAATGGTTCAGGCATATTTTCCAGTAAAATACCACGGGTGTCGAGTAGATCTATATAGGGAGGATGTATCTGCAGCCGAGTTAGACGATTAAAGCCATTGTAGAATACAAAGGGGTCTTCAAAAGATGGCGCTCAATCTACATTCCCTATAGAAGGTAGACACTTATCTTTAGGTAGGACATCTTTCCAGGTTATTAACCCTGGTAACAGGTCCTGAATACTGACATCCTTCTGACTTGGCAAACGTCAATAGATACGTAAAATTCGTTGAAATCTCTGATAAGAAGTGTCCGGCAAGGCGCGACAACAGCTCACTTTGGAGATCTGATAATTGTGTTGCCCACTTGCAGGAGCGACTTAATTCGATGTGACAATATGGAGCGGTCGATTTACTTTACGTTCGAATCGTCATAATTGACACTCCGCTTTTGATCCAATAAACTGAAAGAAAAAGGTGTATTTGCTTTGACACGCCTCCAGCTCCCTCCTAGTGCTATTACACAGTGGCAAGTATCACCAAAGAAAGTTGGATAGTTCCTACATCCATCGAGATGTCTCATTTTTCAATAGGTCTTGCACTTCTCGTTCAGTCGTCTTTTGAAATCCTGGAGGTACGAGTAAGCGGCAGTCAAATAACAAGGAGACACATGGAAAAAAATGAGTAAACCGTTATTATTTCAAAAGTAGTCGCCATTAACGTTAATACATCTACCCGCTAAGAGTAAGACAATCAGTGCCTTCGTGGAAAAATGTTTGCGGTTGCTTGTGGCACGATGGGTGCACCGAAGGCTGCACGTCTTCCTCCGAAGCAAATCAAAGACTACAAATGTCTTCCTTCATTGCTCAAAAAATATGGAAATCTAAAGGGAAGGGATCAGGACAGTGGGTGGCTCTACATGTTGTCAAGTTTGTTTCGACTACGCTGCAGAAATTTCGCTGAAAGCCCTTACGCATCCTACGTACAGAGCCATGCGATTTCAATAAATTTGGCACCCTAAAGAAAGACATTCGTTGCCGTCTATGTGCTTCGGAGGAAGGGGGGCACGCCTGAGTACAGTCACTTTCCGTAGACAACTGCAAATGTTCCTTCACGAAAGCGTCAATCGTCTTGTGGCACAGTGGGATAAATATATTAACAGTCATAGCAATTACTTTTGAGGTAATAAACATATTAATTACTTCTTTCTATCTGCCTCGTTTTCACTTGACTGCCGCTTATACTTACTAATAAGCCAGTACAGAAAGACACTCATGAGCAGTTCCAGATTCAGTTAAGAAGAACACCTCAGTACCACACAGTCTGCTACAAACAGCCTCCCACTGAATTACCAGATTGCACGAGCTGTCTCTACCTTTTTGAGTGGAAATGCAGGAAATGTAATTCAGATCGAACCCTGTCTCGACCATGGCAGGGAATCAGCTTCGTTCCTACTTGACGTGTGATCCCAATTAATTGGGAGCCTGAGGAAAGTGGACAGGGGATTAATCACTAATAACACATTTCAAAGTTGGATGATATATGAAACTTCCTGGCAGATTAAAACTGCGTGCCGGACCGAGACTCGAACTCGGGACCTTACCCTTTCGCGGGCAACTGCTCTACCAACTGAGCTACCCAAGTACGACTGACGCTGCGTCCTCACAGCTGTACTTCTGCCAGTACCTCGTCTCCTACCTTGATATATATTTTACCAGAAATCCCGATCAGAAATCGAGAGCAGCCTTTACAGAGGTGGAAAAACTACTTACATGTACGAACAGAAATAAATAGGTGCGGAATAAAAATGAAATGTTGCTAAGTAGGCTAAAACGACGTGTGATTTGTTAACATGCTGTAGAGAGTTGAATTCATGTGAGAGACCTAACACACCAGAGAGATCAGAACCTAAAAGATAGTTGACACACGGGTATGGATCTGATGACTGCTTACCACATGGCAGACTATGCTGAATTACGGCAACAGCATTATGTATTTGTTCACACTCAGTAGTTGAAGAAGTGTCAGGATGATCTCTCCAATGAAAAACGATTCCGGGATAGCCCCCATTCGGATCTCCGGGAGGGGACTGCCAAGGGTTGGGTAACCATGAGAAAAAGACTGAATAATCAACCAAAGGATAACGTTCTAGGAGTCGGGGCGTGGAATATCAGAAGTTTCAACGGGGTAGGGAAACTAGAGAATCTGAAAAGGGAAATACAAAGGCTCAATCTAGATATAGTAGGGGTCACTGAAGTGAAGTGGAAAGAAGACAAGGATTTCTGGTCAGATTTGTGTAGGGTAATATCAACAGAAGCGGGTAATGGTATAGTGTGAGCAGGATTCGTTATTAATAAGGAGGTAGGGCAGATAGTGCGTTACTGTGAACATTTCAATGATAGGATGCAAACCAACACCAACAACGATAGTTCAGGTATACATACCGACGTCGCAAGCTGAAGATGAAGAGATAGAGAAAGTGTAAGAGGATATTCAAAGTATAGTACAGTATGTAAAAAAGCACTCCGTCTTCAGCCCGCATGTGGCCCATCGGAACCATCCGACTGCCGTGTCATCCTCAGCTGAGGATGTGGATAGGAGGGGCGTGTGGTCAGCACATTACTTTCCCGGTCGTTATGATGGTTTTCTTTGACCGCAGCCGCTACTATTCGGTCGATTAGCTCCTCAGTTGGCATCACGAGGCTGAGTGTACCCCGAAAAATGGCAACAGTACATGGCGGCCCGGATGGTCACCCATCCAAGTGCCGGCCACACCCGAGAGTGCTTTGCTTCGGTGATCTGACGGAAGCCGGTGTATCCACCGCGGCAAGGCCGTTGACAATACAGTACGTAAATAGGTATTAAAATCTAATAGTCATGAGAGACTGGAAAGCAGCTGAAGGGGAAGGAGTAGAAGAAAAGGTTACAGGAGAATATAGGCTTGGGACAAGGAATGAGAGAGGAGAAAGAGTGATTGAGGTCTGTAACAGGTTTCAGCTGGTAATAGCGAATAGCGTATCACAAAGGATAGAGGTAGACTTGGAAAAGGCCAGGTGATACGGGAAGATGTCAGTTAGATTACATCGTGGTCAGACGGAGATTCCGAAATCAGGTACTGAATTGTAAGGCGTAGCCAGGAGCAGACAGACTCAGATCACAATTTAGTACTGATGAAGTGTAGGCTGAAGTTAAAGACATTAGTCAGGAAGAATCAGTACGCAAAGAAGCTGGATACGGAAGTACCAAGGAATGACTAGATACGCATGAAATTCTCTAAGGCTATAGAATACAGCAACGCGGAATAGCTCAGTAGGCAGTACAGTTGAAAAGGAATGGACATCTCTAAAAAGGACCATCACCAAAATTGGGAAGGAAAACACTGGGTTGGTTCAAATGGCTCTGAGCACTATGCAACTTAACTTCTGAGATCATCAGTTGCCTAGAACTTAGAACTAATTAAACCTAACTAACCCAAGGACATCACACATCCATGCCCGAGGTAGGATTCGAACCTGCGACCGTAGCGGTCGCTCGGCTCCAGACTGTAGCGCCTAGAACCCCACGGCCACTCCTGCCGGCAAACACAGGGTCAAAGAAGGTTAACTACGAAGAAACCATGGGCAACAGAAGATTTACTTCAATTGATCGATGAAAGAAGGAAGTACGAAAACGTTCCGGGTAATTCAGGAATAGAAAAATAAAAGACGCTGAGGAATGAAATAAATATAGGTGCAGGGAAGCTAAGACGAAATGGCTGCTGGAAAAAAGTGAAGACATCGAAAAAGAAACGACTGCCGTAAGGACAGTCTCATTATACAGGAAAGTCGAAACAACCTTCGGTGACACTAATAGCAAGGGTTATAACATTAAGAGTGAAACGGGACTTCCACTGTTAAATACAGAGGAGAGAGCAGATAGATGGAATGAATACATTGAAAGCCTCTATGAGGGGGAAGATTTGTCTGATGAGATAGAAGAAGAGACAGGAGTCGATTTAGGAGAGATAGGAGATCCAGTGTTAGAATTTAAAAGAGCTTTGGAGGCCTTAAGATCAAATAAGGCAAAAAGGAATGATAACATTCCATCAGAATTTCTAAAATTATTGGGAAAAATGGCAATAAAACAACTATTTACATTGATGTGTAGAATGAATGAGTCTGGCGACATACCATCTGACTTTCGGAAAAGCATCATCCATACAATTCCGAAGATGGCCAGATCTGTCAAGTGCGAGAATTACCAAACAGTCAGCTTAACAGGTCATGCATCCAAGTTGCTTACAAGAATAATATACAGAATAATGGAAAAGAAAATTGAGGATGCGCTAGATGACAATCAGTTTGGCTTTGGGAAAGGTAAAGGCACGAGAGAGGCAATTCTGACGTTGCGGTTGATAATGGAAGCAAGACTAAAGAAAAATCAAGACACGTTCATAGGATTTGTTGAACTGGAAAAAGCGTTCGACAATGTAAAATGGTGCAAGATGTTCGAAATTCTGAGAAAAGTAGACGTAAACTATAGGGAGAGACGTGTCTTATACAATATGTACAACAGCCAAGAGGGAATAATAAGAATGGACGACCAACAACGAAGTGCTCGTATTAAAAAGATTGTAAGACAGGGAGGTAGCCTTTCACCCCAACTGTTCAATCTGTAAATGGAGGAAGCAATGATGGAAACAAAAGAATGGTTCAGTAGTGGAATTAAAATTCAAGGTGAAAGGATATCAATGTTACGATTCGCTGATGATATTGCTATCCTGAGTGAAAGTGAAGAAGAATTACATGATCAGCTGAATGGAATGAACAGTCTCATGAGTACAGAGTATGGACTGACAGTAAATCTAAGAATGACGAAGGTATTGAGAAGTAGTAGAAGTGAGAACAGCGAGAAACTTAACATCAGGATTGATGGTCACGAAGTAGATGAAGATGAGGAATTCTGCTACCTAGGCAGGAAAATAACCAATGATGGACGGAGCAGAAAGGACATCAAAAGCAGACTAGCAAAGTCAAAAATGGCATTCGTGGGCAAGAGAAGTCTTCTAACATTAAATAACAGCCTTAACTTGAGGAAGAAATTTCTAAGAATGTTCGTTTGGAGCACCGGTTTGTATGGTAGTGAAATATTTACTGTGGGAAAACCGAAACAGCAGAGAATCGAAGTATTTGAGATGTAGTGCTACAGACGAATGTTCAAAATTAGGTGGACTGATAAGGTAAGGAATAAGGAGGTTCTGCGAAGAATAGCATAGTAAAGGAATATGGGAAAAACACTGATAAGGAGAAGGGACAGGATGATATGGAATCTGCTAAGACATGACGGAACGACTTTCATGGTACAAGAGGGCGCTGTAGAGGGCAAAAACTGTAGAGGAAGGCAGAGATTGGAATACATCCAGTAGGTTGCAAGTGCTATTCTGAAAAGATGTTGGCACATGAGAGCTATGTGACCACAGAGTCAATTTGTGAAATTTTATAACGGCTTTGTCATTGCTGCAATGTCCTTCCATAGGGTTTTTTGCTGCCTGTAGTCAGCAGAGGACACCGAGAAAGTCCGATTCCTACTGTGCTCAAAATGTTAGAGAATTTTGCCTATTGACAATGCTATTACATACCCTGAGGAATGCTATTGACAGTGACAATGGCCACAGACGCAAATGCTTACACATGTTTGTACGTTGATACAGAAATTGAACCTGTCAAAGGCAGTCTTAAAAATCATACAACGAAAACGCAAACAATCAATGAACTTCTGAAAATCCAGTCTGCATGAATTGCAATGCTGAGTGATAGTACCAAAAGATATAATACAAAAACTAAAACTCTTAACAAAACTCTTAAACATCATTATATGGTAATTCAAATGAATGCTCGTATTTTTCATTGAAACATTCAGGAATATAAATGTTTGAGAAAAGCGCTATAGCAGAAATGATGTGAACCTCATGAATACATTAGCTGCAAATGTTCATGGAGTTGGAAAAAAAGTTACGTAATGTAAATGTTCTAGATAGTAGAGGCGTTTTGAAGTCAATCGAAATGTGGAACAGAGAGGTCGATGATAGGAAAAAATTCAAATATTTGAATAAATCGGCAGTTATATATGCAAACCTGTATAAGCTGCTTCCAATCTCAAAACCTGTTTAGTATATAACAGCATGTCTACAAAATGCACAGTTATCGAGGTGCAGAAATCTATTTGGCAAAAATTAAAATTGCCTGTAACTAAAAGTCTCTAAAAACTCCTATGCACGCCTGACATGCAGATGAAGATGAAAGACAAGAAATGGAAGGATATACTATTACTGATTTCATTAGAAATCATGGGGATAATGAGATAAATGGAACACTTAGGGTCACCAGGGAGCGACCGTAAATGCTGAAAATGCACATGTAAGTTTAACAAAGCATGGAAAACCGGATGAAAATAGGTAGTTTGTAAGGACACTTGGCTTAGCGGATCTAATTTTCCTAAAAACCTCAGAAACAAACAGCTTTTTCCAAACAGAGATGTCAATGTATTCTGACATATTACATATGGGTATTGCGAACAGGAAAGACAACACGCCATCTGTATGAAGGGAAAGCTTGAACAGTAGGAATTATCGAAATATTATTAAACTCAAATTAGCTGGAAAACGTAGTGCCCAAAAAGGTATCGACATTCTGCATAAAAGGAACAATCGTTCTCTGCATTGTGTTATTAAGACCCCAACAAAGTAATAGTATTATTGTGATCTATCATGGTATCAGCCACCACCGAAATAAACCTCACAGGAATAAAATCATATTAGTCACTTCAGACCTCCATCATCTGTGTCAGTCATTTCAGATGGGAAAGATGCATAACTCAGTTGTTATGTAGACATTAGTTCAAAAACTTCATAGACCCAATCACAAAACATTCCCGTGCATGTCCACTAAAATTTCAGGTTTGAATTATTTATGGCAGGTAGTTCTTATAGATAGAGAGAATGCTCATAGGCAAATAAAAATTTCAAATATATTTTAATGATCACTGATAAATAGTCAAATTTCATTTGAGACTTACTTGTAAAATCAAAGAGAATGAAGTAAGTAACGCAGGTGCCTCAACTATTTCTGCACGTGGACCAATCAATCCCATGTAAACTTTCAAGCTGTTCATGGTGGAGGGTTTTAAAATAGACATTTCAAGATGACCTTGGAGTGCTATAGAATACACCATTACTTAACATTCTCCCAGATTATGGCATGTGTCATTATTCTGCAAATAACTGGAGTGTATAATTGAACTGTAAGTTAAAAAATAAAAATGACACCAATTGTTTTTTGTGGTAATAAGCTTCTAAATACAGTGCACAGTGCTCTTCGAATGGCGATCTGTGGAAAACGAAAGTAAATGTAGATGTTTTAGTACATGTTTCAAAAGATAGTACATATTTCAAAAGACAATGCTGCACTGAAGAAATCATACCCCCCAACTTTGTCAGTGGAAATATGTACAGTTTCCAAGGTGCAATGAACAAAGTCTACGACTTACATCTTAAAAGATCGTGGTGGTAGTGAAAAAGCTGCCGGTTTTCACACAGAAAAAATTACAGTGAAGCATTGAACAAGACATATTTCCCACAGTGTGTGTCATAAGATGATGGTGGAATAACGTCTTCGTTAAATGGGTCGGCTTTCCTTCATCATACAACAACTAAGGAATTGTTAAACATGTGGTATATACTAAGGTGCATAAACCCTCCAACCATGCAGCATCACAACATAACTGACAGTATTTGCATTGTACAGGGCAGTGGTGGTATTCTCAACAAACTACCTGTATAATTACATATTCCTACACTAACTATTGAGGACTCTGAACAAAGCTAGGAAAATGGCCAGAACATGGCTAAAAGGGAATTAATCTGTTGTATGAAGCTAACAAAGTGGACAGTACCACATTGCAAACAGAAGTTTGGCAGAATGTTGTGCTGCAGATCGAATTTTATCTGATAGAGCTAAGCAAATAGATGCAAGAAAGACATGTAAAGGACACTGTATTGCAGTACTTGAACCTGATAAAAAAATGTGTGCGAAACTTACATTCAGTGCTAGGATAAATATCTGACAAGTTAGGAATGCCACTCATTGTACCCTATGAAGAAAAAACTCATAAGATATTTGGAAAGCTGTACCCAGTCAGCGGTATCGGCAGCCAATCTGCCCTGAGGCAGAATGGAGTAGGAAGAAGAAGACCTGTTGAAATGCTTATGGTTCTAATGTAAACATACGTATTTCTCTCATTCCTATGTCACCATTGGCCGGACTTTCATCTATTGGATCGTTAGCTGGAAAGCAGCAGCCATCTACCAGACTGTGCAACAGAGCTTGATGAGGCGAAAAACACAATGGGATGATGAACTCTGTCAGTCAGAAAAAAAAACGATATACTAGGCTGATGGAGTCTGTCAATATCGGAAATCGATTATGTTACAAACCATACAGGAAAGAACTTAGATTTTTCATAAGGTGGTGGTGGTGGTTAGTGTTTAACGTCCCATCGACAACGAGGTCATTAGAGACGGAGCGCAAGCTCGGGTTAGGGAAGGATGGGGAAGGAAATCGGCCGTGCCCTTTCAAAGGAACCATCCCAGCATTTGCCTGAAACGATTTAGGGAAATCACGGAAAACCTAAATCAGGATGGCTGGAGACGGGATTGAACCGTCGTCCTCCCGAATGCGAGTCCAGTGTGCTAACCACTGCGCCACCTCGCTCGGTTTTTTCATAAGAAATGCCCCTTGTTAAACTAGCTGATGGATCACTTACAAATATCTTTCTTCTTAAATTCGTGAAAAAATTACGCTTTCCAAGATTTCGATGAGTGTTAATGTGCAATATGAAGCCTAAACATATGTGGAAACCTGAAGAACGCACAATTGAGAATTTTGAAGCTGCGGGAGAACTAGGAGGTCACTGGATTGCAAATGCTTAAAAAACTGAATAACAACTATTACTTTTATATCTTCAGAGACTTACGCCTACCTAAAGAACTACATCACTACATTACCGACAACCATATACCCTACAACTTTTAACCCTACCTAAAGTTTAATACCAATTTGAGCAGACATTTTTGGATCAAGATCCCCTCAATGACTGCATAAAAACAAAATCCATCAGTTGTAAATGTGATATCAGTCATTCCTACTTTAAAACGACAAACATCACTTCTATGCATAAATTACTGTCCACCGATTGTTTTAAGTGACGCTGTATGGAGTATTGCATTGACTAGATTGAAAACATATAACAGTACTCCTAATGTCATTGTGGTGAACAACAGACTATGTCTACGAAGTGGTATGGAATTTGTGGATATATTTCTTGGTTCAAATGATACTGATGATTAAAATACATTTACAAAAAGTCTGTAAAAGGATTTAGTTACCTCCCAACTTTAATAGGTTTAAAATATAAATAAAAAACGGCAGAAGAAACAACAGACTCTAGCAGAGAAGTCCCAATAGGACTGCTAAAATTCTCCCCAACAAGTCATCTGTTGGAAAATTCCGATAACAGTTCAACTGGTCTACATAATACCGGTCAGAACTGTTTATGACGAGTGTAATATTGCAGTACAATCATTTTTCAATGACAGATTGATTTATACAATCTATCGATTCTCTTCCACAGTTTCTCACACGATGTAAAATTGTTGATTTGCCCACCACAGCGTATTTCTTCTACTGACTGTCAGATATTAGGCAATATTTCGGAGCACATATGCATGTATGTGACTGAACTCTGAAATCAGGCAATCTCTGTTTTTTGCTAACGAGAACAACAGTCAAATGTTCACAAATTAATCTTTGATATATTCTCAGTTTATAAAATACTTTCTTTAGCAGCAACTTTCTGTAGAGTATCCACTTTAAGAAAAAGTGACATCATTAGCGCTAAATTTACGATAACATCATATACTAGCATTAGCGTTACCATAGCCTACGCATCACGTCACTTTGCTAATAATTCAGAGCGAACAAGTGAAAATGCTTATATAATACATTGACGAAATAGAAAATATGTCAGCACTAGGAAGAAATTGTAGAATATTAACGAAAGCTGGTAGGCGTGTTTCTTCGTCTAAAGGATGACGTCTATTCAGATTTCGGGCCAGTCGCAAAAGGGTTCTTCTAGTAGCGCCAGTATGAGGATGCCGAAAAGGTTTGCTTTAAGGGGCTCTGGAACGCCCTATACTTGCACTGTTAAAATAACGCTTATAAATTACATCTTTCCTCACAAAGTATTTGAGGTAGGAAGTTGAACTTTTTACAGATTATTTATTGGAATATGGGCTACAACTTAACACAGGGATTTTACAAAACTTTAGTTCAGTTATTAACGATTATTTTTTTTTCAATTGTAATGAAAATTCACAACATTTTTTTGCAATTTTTTATTTATATATTCAAAAATATACAGTTTTTTTGGAAAAAGGCTGTGTTAAATTATGCAGAAGGTACTGTGTAACATTTACTGAAAGTTTGAAACAAATATGTTTGGAAGATCCTTAGAAAACATGTAATTAGTATGAGAAAATAAAAGTTTTGGGAATCGAGCGACAAAGATTGGATTAACTTTTTAGTGCATTCCAGGTCCATAGGATGGATTATCTTCATCCTCTGCAAATTCCTCCTCCAGCTTCCTCTTGTTCCTCCTCCTGTTTACTCTTGCTTGTATTTCTAGACTCTTTACAGCCCTGTCTGCAGCCCGAAGGCGTTCCTTGTCTAAAGCAAGCATCGTTCGTACCATGTTAGAACCTATCTTCATTCCCATATTTCTAAATATCTTGCACCTTACAATGTTGCCATCATTTAAAGTCGCAACAGCATCATACACACCAAAGTGAAGTGTTTCCATTCCAACAAATACAGTCTTGGGGATTCTCGACCATATAACACTATTTACACTTTCATTGGGGTTTTGAGTTTTTCCGTGAATACACTTTTTCAACAGTTCAGGTGCTGCTAAGTCTCTGAAAATAGGTTTTATCACCTCCATTATGTACCTGATGAACACGGACGTTAATAATAACACCATTTGACAGCAGTTTAACAGCGCCACAGTGGGTCACGCCCATGTAGAACACATTTCAAAAAAAAATTAAAAATAGTTGTAGTCTTCGGAATTGAATAAATTATATATCTATTAAAAGGTAATAATTTGCAGATTCAGAAAACGCAAAAAAGTAAAATTTGAACTTTTCATGATTTTGAGCCTTTCCGGAGCCCCTTAATTACACGCTACAGCGGTCATGAGTTCTAGTTACCTTTGAGATTGTAAGTGACGATTTGACGTTGGTCAAGAATGCCTCAAGGCGTAAAAGACGCCATTGAATTTCCTCATTATGAGAGTATTGAAGGACAATCTTTTTTAATTGTTAAAAACCATTCAACGGGCAAGGGCTACTTGACCGGAAGATGACAGCTAAGAGTGTTGAAACCAGTTGTCCTGAATAAAAAAATAATTTGTGTGATCTTAGCTTTCAAACAGTTTTTAACAAAGACGCTTATCAACGAGTCATTAAGTCTGAACGAGGTCCTATAATAGGGCTGTGAGAGTCAGTATGTTTCTTCTGCGATACTGGAGAGAGAGTTGCCCACTGTACATGACTATTGGCAGCAATAGTTACAGGAATGTACGGTCGGAAGAAGACCGGACACCAGACGGACATTATTTTGTGCTTGTGACTCTGTCGCGTTGTACTGCGTCGGCAGCAGCAATTTGACCAGCAACTGTGCACCACAGTGACGCAACGTACTGCTATAAACCTGTTACTTCAAGGATAGCTTCGAGCCAGATTCCCTGCAGCAACCGTTCCATTCATCTCAAACCATTGCCATTTGTGACTTCAGTGGTGTCAACCAAGAGATCATTGGAGAGCAGGGTGGAGGTCTTTCGTGTTTTCTGATAAAGTTGGTTCTGCCTCGCCGCCAGTGGTGGCCGTGTGTTGGTTAGAACGGGGCCAATTGAGGGCTTCCAACAAATCTGTCTGCGTGCTATACACACAGAACCTACATCTTGAGTTATGCTTTGTGGCGCGATTTCATACTTCAGGAGGAGCACTCTAGTGGTTATCCCATGCACCCTGACTGCAAATTTGCAAGTCTGGTGATTCGACCTGTTGTGCTGGCATTCATTAACAGCATTTCAGGGGGTGCTTTCTAACAGGATAACGCTCGCCCACACACTGTTGTTTTAATCCAACTTTCTTTACAGAGTACCGACATTTTGCCTTGGCCTGTTCGATCACCAGATATGTCTCCAATAAAGCGCAAATGGGACATCATCGGACGGCAACTCCATTGTCATCGACACACAGTATTAGGCGTCCCTGCACTGAGCCACCAAGTGCAACAGGCATGCAACTCCACCGCGCAAACTGAATTCCGGCACCTGTACGGCACAGTGCATGCTACAGGTATGAAACTCTGTCCCACAAAGTGACATCCGGCAACTGTGCAACACAATGCATGCATGTTTGCATGCTTGAATTCAATATTCGGGCGGCTACACCTGTTATTAATGTATCAGCTCGGCACAATTGCAATGCTTATCTCGCGCTTACGTTAACTGTGGTCCTGCAACGATAATCACTGAAATATGTTACCTATACGTATTTATTCCCGACATTTCATTACTATGCATTAATTATTTTTTGGTGATATGACTTTTTCCATCAGTATATTTTATGCCCTTGATGATAGACAACCTTTCCCAAAGTGGGTGATGTAAGTTAGGTCGCCTATCTTAAAGTGCAAGAAACATTTTCCAAGCCACTTTTATTTGGCTGATCTTAAATATGCACTGAGTGGTCCTTCAAAAATGATTCAAATGGCTCTTAGCACTACGCGACTTAACTTCTGAGGTCATCAGTCGCCTAGAACTTAGAACTACTTAAACCTAACCAACCTAAGGACATCACACACATCCATGCCCGAGGCAGGATTCGAACCTGCGACCGTAGCGGTCGCTCGGCTCCAGACTGTAGCGCCCAGAACCGCACGGCCACTCCGACCAGCGAGTGGTCCTGGTACACATTCATCAGTGTAATAGAAGAGAGCCAATGAGTTAAAAAAAACTTCTGTGCCAGCCGACTAAACTGCTCAAGGAACGGAGGACTCAATAAGAAGTCCCCAGAAAATGGCAGTTAAGAAAATTCCTGAAACATCGCTACACATCGGCCACTTTACTTGGCATATATTCCGGGGAGAACTGAGCAGTACAATTCGCCGAGAAAGTCTACATTTATTTCTCAACCATTTCGTATTAAAGTATAGTCAATGTGATGTTTTCCTGAATCCTCTGGTGTATGCCAAGTACAGGCCATTATCATATGTTCCTCAAAAAGGAAATTTCCATCCTTTCCTGACCAGCACGAAATTCTATTAATCCCTTTCTCCTCTCCTTGCTCTCATCAGTCCATACTATTTTTTCCGGTGCCCTGAAGATTTCATTTCAAATTTTTATTACTATTAATTTTTTGTCATCTTCCACATATCTCACGAATTACTTAGTGCTACGGTAAACTTCAGCGGTTTAGCTCTCACCTGTATTATGATTGACATGTACGCTTGTATGATTATGAAGTTCATCAATATAAATCTTGCCGATAGCAGCAGGTATTTCTTAATACATTTCCAGTAACCCTGCTCATTAATTTACATACTGTTTCTATATCATCTGACCCAGTTTACCTATAAAGTCCGAATTGCACTCGCTCCCCTCTTTCCATCGCATTTCGATGATTTTTAAAATATAAGGGGCGATTAAAATGTTTTCGTTTGAGAACTTTACTGCAGCTCGTCGCCGATGCGGGTATTTAGAAACCAACATGTAGGCAAGAGTTTAGCGTAGCCTCCGAACGGAAACTTTGCGATCGCCTCCTTATATGTATCTCAATCCCCCGCATCGGTGCCTTCTGATTTTTGGTATTTCACACTGTTTAAGCATTCAGTTATTCCATAAGAACTCTCTAATTCATATTCCGTTTTTCTCCAATTGCTTTTCTCGTGTAGCCCTCTCCGAGACAACCGAATGTAAGACTATTTAGCCTCGAA
Source organism: Schistocerca cancellata (assembly GCF_023864275.1). Taxonomy (NCBI): domain Eukaryota; kingdom Metazoa; phylum Arthropoda; class Insecta; order Orthoptera; family Acrididae; genus Schistocerca; species Schistocerca cancellata. Next base: position 454,645,722 of record NC_064628.1, on the reverse strand, counting down.
ATATTTTATCCAACAGGATGTCATAATATTTTTAACAAAGAATTACGTTTACTAGAACAACAAAATGTGGTGGTACTAAGGCGCTACAGTCATGGACTGTGCGGCTGGTCCCGACCGAGGTTCGAGTCCTCCCTAGGGCATGGGTGTGTGTCTGTCCTTAGTATAATTTAGGTTAAGTAATGTGTAAGCTTAGGGACTGATGACCTTAGCAGTTACGTACAATAAGATTTCACATACATCTGAATATTGAATGTGGTGGTATTCCCTTGTCTTCCACATGTTGCCGATGCTATAGTTATATATACATACTTCGTTTTCTTTTTTTTTGAGTCATCAGTCTTTTTGATGCGGCTCACCGCGAATTCCTCTCCTGTGCTGATCTTCACACCTCAGAGCAGAAATTGAAACATACGTCCTCTGTTATTTGGTGGATATATTCCGATCTCTGTCTTCCTCAACAGTTTTTATCCTGTATAGCTCCCTCTAGTACAATGGAAGTAATCCCCTGATGCCTTTTCAGATGCCCTATCACCCAATCACCTCTTTTTTTAGTGCTTACATATACATTTCTCATCCTCGCCGATTCTGCTGGGAACCACCTCATTCATAACCTTATTAGTCCACCAAATTTTCAACAATCTTGTGTAGCACCATATTTCAAATGCTTCGATTCTCTTCTGTTCTGGTTTTACCACGATCCCTCTTTCACTGCCATACACTGCTGTAATCGAGGAGCATATTCTCAGAAACTCCTTCCTCCCGTTAAGACGTATGTTTGATACTAGGAGACTTCTCCTGGCCAGGAATGCCTTTTTCGCCAGTGCTAGTCTGTTTTTTATGTCCTCCTTCCTCCGTCTGTCATAGGTAAATTTACGGTTCCTTCTTGGTTCATGTTCATATTAGTGTATGACCCGCGTTTTCCTACCATACCCCTATTTTTTGCAGAACATCTTGCACCACTCTGCATTGTCGAACGCTTTTCCTGAGTCGCCGGATTCAGTGAATGTGACTTCATTACTTTCGAGTCTTGCTTTTATTATCAACCGCAACATCGGAACTGCTTTTCTGGCGTTTTTACCTTTACTAAAGCCAAACAGATCGTTAACTAACAGATCCTCACTTTTCTTTTCCATTCATTTGTATAGTGATTTCCGCTACTTGGAAGCATGAACTGTTAAGTTGAGCGTGCGATAAATCTCGCGCTTGTCAGCTCTTGCTATCAGCAGAATTTCATGAATGATGTTTTTCAGAAAGTCTGATGGTATATCGCCAATCTCGTAGAATCTACACACTGCCACGAATAGCGTTTTGTTGCCAACTCCCCAAATACTCTTAAAAATTCCGTGGAATGTTATAGGTCCTTATTTTAAATTCTCATTCTATCTCTCGCTCCCCTATCTCTTCTGTATTGGCTTCTGCTTCTTCTACTACTACATCAGACAAGTCTTCCCCATCACAGAGGCCTTCAACGTACTCTTCCCACCTACCCGCTCTCTCTTCTGCATTTAGCAATGGATTTCCCATAGCACTCTTAATGTTAGCAATCTTGCTTTTAATTTCATCGATTATTGTTTTGACTTTTGTATGTACTGGGTCTGTCCTTCCGACAAACATTCACCTTCGGTTTCCTCACATTTTCCATGCAGCCATTTCGTCTTAGTTTACCTGCACTTCCGATTTATTTCACCCCTCACTGATATGTATTTCTGTATTCCTGAATTTCACTGAACATTTTTGTATTTCCTTCTCTCATCGATCAGCTGCAGTATTTCTTCTGCTAACCATGGTTTCTTCCCAGCTTACTTCCTCTTCAACTGTACTACCTACTGAGCCATTAATCATCGCAATGTGTGTAGCCCCGGAGAACTTCAAACGTATCTGTTCATTTCTTAGTACTTCCGTATTCCACTTCTTGGCACATTTATTTTTACTGACTAGTCTCTTAATCTTCAGCCTACTCGTCAACACTGTTGAATTGTGATCTCAGACTGTATCTGCTCCTGGGTAAGCCTTGCAGTCCGGTATCTGATTTCAGAATCTCTTCCTGATCATGATGTAATGTAACTGAAATCTTCCCGTCTCTCCCTGCCGTTTCCAAGTATACCCCGTCCTACTCTGATTCTTGAACAGTGTATTCGTTTTTACTAACGAATACCTATTGAGTAACTCAATTAGTCTTTCTTTTCTGTAGTTTCCCCCACGAAGCTCTCTGAAGCGGCCATTCAATATCCTCATGTACTTACTTAATCTCTTCATCTTCTGTTTGTGGCGTTGCCGTGTAAACCTGAACCATTGTTTCGGTGTGGGTTTGCTGTCGATACTGACTACAGTAATCCTATCACTGGGCTGTTCGATGTAACACTCTGTCCTACCGTCCAATTCATAACGAATCCCACACCCGTTATACCATTTTCTGCAGCTGCTGATATTACCCTATAACCGTCTGACCAGAAATCCTTGCCCTCCTTCCATTTCACTTCACTGACCCCCACTGTATATAGATTGAGCCTTAGCATTTCCCTTTTCAGATTTTATAGCTTACCTACCCTGCTCAAACTTCCGACATTCCACGCCCCGTCTGGTACAATGTTATTTTTTTGTTGGTTATTCAATCTTTTTCTCATGGTCACCTTCCCCTTAGTATTCCCCTCCGCGAGATCCGAATGGGAAACTATTCCTGAATCTTTTGCCAATGGAGACATTATCATGAAATTTTCAATTACAGGCCACATGTCCTGCAGATACACATTGTCTCTTTGGAGTGGTTTCCATTGTCTTCTGCCTCATAGTACCCTTAATCGTTGCTGATTCTTCCACCTTAGTGGCAGTTTCCTACACCGAGGCAAGAGAGTGCCCTGAACCTCTATCCGCTCTTCCGCCATTTTTGAGAACGCCGTTGGCTGAGTACGGGTGACTTCTTACGCTGGACTTCTTCGGCTGCCATTTCCGATGATTTTTATTCAGAATTTAAGCAGCGTCGGTGTTCGTACCCAGGGCTGAGGGCGTTTTGATTACATATTGAAGACGCTACCCCTAGACCTCGGGTGAGCCTCTAAAAACTGTTATAATCCTTGAATGGCTGAAGGAATTTATCCGAAATTGCGCAGTCAATATATGTCCCTTAATGTTAAGAGTCGAGTGGGCGAATTTTATTTCCCAAACATAATACAATACCGTACACTGATTTGCATTATCGAATACTGCTATCAAGCAATTATGTTACATTAAAACTCTGCAGAGCTTGATAATCCATGGTTCTGGCTATATAGGGTTATGCATTTGCCCCTACCTTAGAGTTATATGCGATCTGCAATTCCTTCGAAAACTGCGTGCGAGATTTTCATTTTCTCTCGTTCACTGCATACAAACTGTTAGTCCTTCAGAAGAAATGAACAGGACGTTCTTGTAGGAGATTTAATGTAGTTGAATTTTGTTCTGGAATCCACTACTTTTGAGTTATTCACGAAAAACCTATTTTAAGGACACTTTGGGAGGTTTCTCTGACATCTTGGTAGGTTTCCTTGAATAGCCCGATTCTGTTGCCTGTAGCGATATCGTATCCTAGTACTAATTTAAACTCCATTGAACTTCCTACAGTAAGGTTCTGTTCATTTTTCTGTAGGGCTAATAGTTTGCCTATAGCGAGCGAGAGAATATGAAAATCTTGGTAGCAGTATTTGGAGGTATTGCAGGTTGCATAAAACCCATAGATAGAGGCAGCTGAGTCACCTGCGTGGTGTGAAAAAAGTAGTCGTTTAGCGTTAGTAAGAAGCTTAACCTGTTGTTTGATAAGGTATAAAAGATTCCATGTCGACTGGGAACAGCAGCGACCGTTATAAGTGGAATATGCCACAGTCAACAGAGCATATAGCCTGTGGCCGGTATGGTAATTACGAGGGCTTTCGCACTGTAAATGCGAGCAGAGCTTTGACCGCTCTTTACTTGTAAAATAAAAGCTGAGAACAGGGAAATAAAGTTTCGTGCGAATAACAGACACAAACCGCCTGAGCTGTGAAAAGTCAGTGAAGCAGAGCGAAGTGCCACAGTAGGTATCCAAAAGGAGCAGCTAGGTCGTAATCACGTTTCGTAATGTTGTGTAAGTCCCTCGTAAAAGTTGGGGACCTACCTTTTTCGGTGTATTATGCTTCTCTTTGTGAACGTAAACTCAAATCTATGCATAACAAACCAGATTCTTGCCGTCGTCCCGACGTCACTTGCTTTCTCGGAAAAACATTAAATCATACCTCCATAAATACGGACGAATAATTTTTGCTCTACGTTTGGATACATAAATCTAACCATGACTTCAGTAGCCCCCAAGCCATAGAAGCCAATAGAAAACCACACTTCATATACCACATGCACAACATCCATATACAATATAACAATTTTGTCACTCAAAAGCGTGGTTGTGTTAAGGTTAATATCAAACTGTGAAACGTCCCCTTAGAACAATTTATACAAGACTATGCTTATAAACCTCTTACACTATTTGCTTTTCAAACAGCTGAGCAAAACTGAACGTACTCAAACATTCACTAAAGTGACACACAATATTTTTAGCGCAACGCAATCTGACTATCAAAAATCGCTACAAAAGAATGGCTCTGACAAACATTAAACTATACCTTTCACAAATCACTTACCTCACAAAAATCTTCGTTACTCAAGCGACTGCAATACAGCGAGCGCCACTACTGCCAGCTAAATAAAAGATTCAAACTACTGAAGGCACTAACTACTGATAGTCTTAGCAAATGAAAGATTCTAATAGAGAACAAACAATGTATTTACCTCAATATTCATAATATATACAGCAGTTCATGACATTTTTCAAAACTCCGCCATCTCTCTCCCCACATCCACCACTGCTGGCGGCTCACCTCCAACTGCGCAACGCCACGCGCTGTTCACATGCAGCTGCCGCTGCCCAACACTACAATGGCAGACAACAATGCAAACTAGCCACATACTGCACACAGCACAGCCAGTGATTTTCATACAGAGCGCTACGTGGCATTACCAATATAAAAATCTAAACAGCCTACTTACAACTGAATATACAGTCGCAAGAGTATAGATCAGCGTCAAACAGCATGAAGACAGATGATGATAAACATAGAGCAACCTCGATTACTTTAAGATGAAGGAGAGTTGTCTGACAGTGGAAAGACGAAAATGTGGGCCTAATGACTTTGGCTACTACCGTCAATATTTGATAGACTTACGAGAGCTCTTCCTCTCGAATTGTAACTGCAAAGCACACGCAGTTGATGCAGGAAATGTACGCAGAACATGTTGTCGGAAGAAATGGTTTTGACGACTGATTTAGAGGATTTCATTAGACCGAGAGGGAACGATAGTGTGCAGATAATCAACCTGTCGACTGTCAAATCGAGCAAGTACGAAAGATGCCGACACACAATTGCAAATGTCTTAGTCTGATACGAAATGAAGCGGGAAGGTCAAGAGTTAATTATCCATGGACGACAACGTCAATCAATTTTTGCAGATGTTGATCCATTGCTAACTAAATAACTGTGTTAACTGAACTGCCCTTGTAGTAGGTAGAATGGAGTTTACAGCAAATAATTAATTTAGATGGTCAAGCCCTGGAAGAATATAACACGTGACAGTGACTTGTGTGTGAATGGGTGATTACTTATAAGTAAAACACACATGAAGTGTATGTATCAGGCCAAAAGTACGTAATGAGTATTTGATAAATATATACGCGCACTTTACAAAGGTAAAAAGAATACATAATCCTACCGTATCTGCGAGCCCAAAAATCTTGAAGTAATGATAAAAATTTGGCTGTCTGTATAGTCCTTATCTCAATTCCTTTCCTGGCCCGCACACAACGGTTGGTGCTATACATGCTCACAGCGCACTGAATTTACCTTAACGCAGCTGAAAATTACGAAAAAGGTAGCTTTCCTGCTACTGGAGGTTGTATCAGAGACAGGATTTCACAAACTATTACAGCTGCGCAGGTGCTCAAGGCCTGGCTGACAATATGCTCTGCTAATGATGAGGAAAGAGATGTTACTGTAACTCTGGGAGACCGGAATCAATCTCCGAACATCTGTTTAAACAGGATGATACTTAGATGGATAGTGATGGTTCTCTCGCTAAGTACAATAGAAATAACAGTAAATACGCTCAGCCTGTTGACCAAAATTCAAACTCTCGTAGAGAAGTAACGAAGGAAAACATAGGAAAATTACCCCAGCTTAACTTTCTGTTAATTCTTGCAACAAATACGTGGGGTGGCATACAAAAAAAACCGTAGTTCATATGGTCTCCTACTCACCAAAACGAAACAAAAAATCACAACACATCCTGCCATACAATTTACGAGCTATCCTCACCAGATATTCTCATTTCGATTTGAATGTTGTCAGACCTGATCTAGGCGCGACTGAGCAAATAGCGATTCGATACTCTCGGCCACGTGGCCGCCTCATGAGAAATCATTCACAGAATCTTCAAGGCCCTATTCCATACAAATTTACAAATGGTACAAAATAACAAGTAAACACAACTCATGCACAATCCACTGGAATAAAGTAGTCAATTATGAATGACAGAAAAAGTTAACTGCAGCAATGCATTTCACACCTAAAGCATGTTTAGATCTCATCTGCACACGTGGCTATCAATGTTTGTGTCCTTACTAAGTCACCAAAGCAGAATTCTCTCTTGCATGTATTTTTCCTTCAGGCTATCAGAACCTTCACCGTGGTTACGCAAGGAACTAGGTCACCCAATAGCATTTCAACTTGAAGAGCAATGTACTCCACAGCCAAGGCAATGGTTATAGTGTGTGTCTTTGGAGACTCTTTTTACTAGTAAATGGATATGTGGAACAATGTTATCATAATATTGAAATGAGGTCACGGTTATTTTGATTTTACCAATAATTCATATGAGATTGTGGTTAGAAAAATCAACGTTAAAGCATTGCATGAACTACCTATTTGCAGTGTAAAAAATACAACAATTTACACATTTCTAAGTTCTGATCTTCGTTCTCAAAATTATTGTAAAATAACTAAAAGCGTTCAAAGCGTTCAATACAAAACATAAACAAGAAGAATAAAATAACATGACCGTTTCCTTGGTGCTGTATCTTCTTAAGATCTACACTCAACAGCACAAAAAGTGGGCCATCTCTGGATTTCAATGTGTATTTCACACCAGAATCTATGCAACTGACATAGCATTGCCGTGTCGTAGGCCCTCTAAACCCTCTGCAGTACAGTTGTTGGGCTATACGCAATGGATACCACAAGAGACCACTAGAGAACACTGCTCTATAAAGCAGTTGGTCCAGATGTAAACCAGTTCCGTCATACAACAAATATTACAAAATACATTATTAGAGATGAGAAAGTCGTTAATGATTTTAAAATTAAACTGCATTACAATAAGTAACAGTGGAAAAGTCTTTATCTCATTAATTAAATAACATGACGCTTTGTTGTTCGCGATCCGAATTTGAACCCATTGTTAACCAAACAAAGATTGATGTTAAGTCTTCCAAATCGTTTTTAAATTCTGATTCTAACACTGGATTTCCTATCTCTTCTACACAGACTCATCTTTCTTCTACTATTACATCAGACAAGTCTTCCCCGTTGTAGAGACCCCCATCGTACGCTTACCACCTATCTAGTCTTTTGCACAGTTTTTCCTCTTTCCTTCGTCTTCTTCAATTCATGTAGCCCCGTTGTGTCGTGATGGTGGACTGTGCTGTTTGTGTTGTTTCTCTCTTTGTTTCTGCCACCATAGATCTTGGGATCGATGAAATCGCTTTTTGGTCCCCTCTCCCAAGCAACCAACCAACCTTACAACCAAGAACTGCCGAATTTGTGGTGTTGTAAAACCGCATGTTGTGTATGGAGAACCACAGCACTCACCATATGTGATTGCGTTATGTGGATTCACAAGCATCTTTGTTTTCATCCGTTCTTTTTTGAAGAGAATACACCCAGACGACCTGCTGGGTGTACCGTGACAACTGCACTTTATCGAGCCCTCCTTGTACAGCATTTAATTCCTGCTTTGGAAGAGCCCGATGCTGTGGAAACTATCTGGTACTTCCACACTCTGTAACCAAAGTGAAGTACAGGGCAGAGGATACTTCGCATTATGGAAGTTATTAGGGCTTTTTAACGTACTGGGCCCGAGAAGAATGATTACTTAAACGCCTCATGAGCGTTGCTATTAGTCTAAACACATCTTCGCAAGCCGTACGGAAGAGATACCTCAGCGTTGTTGCATATTCCCAGATCCACCATTTGTAGCTGGTACTCCTAACTTAGTAAGCAAGGAAGTTTGTGTCTGTCTTCTATTTCTTCCTATATCTCTGTGACGCTCTGCCGTGGGTCAAACAAATATGTGGACATTCGTGCTGCCATTTTTTGCACACGTTCAGTATCGTCTTTTATTCCAATTTCCTACGGATCCAGCATACTTGAACAATATTCTAGTTTACTTTGTTGGTGATTGCCTTTCCCTAGTAGTACCAATGAACCGAAGTTTACCACTAGATTTACCTACGACACAACCTATGTGATCGTTCCATTTCATAGTCCTACAAATAATTACACGCGGTTCGTTCTGCGACTCACTGACATCATAGTCGTTGGATACTATGAAAAGTAAGTTTCTGAACTTTTAAAGCAAGTTCTCCATCTTTACACAACTCTGAAGCTTTTTAAGGTCTGACTGAATATTTGTGCAGCTTTTTCCAAGCAGTACGTCATTATACAGTGTGTCCCAAAAATACAGACTACGCTTAGTATGTTGTGTGGGAAGGCATAATGATATGTTTTCAGGAGGGAATCCATAACCGGAAACGCACACCTTGGGTCGCGGTGAGTGTCATAGTCTGAGATGGACATTACGACAATAAACCCAACATGAGTAGCACGACACAGTGTCTACATTACAAACGGGCTTCGAAGTGGGTACCTCCTGCGTCAATGCAGAGCCTACATCGGCGGCGCTGAGCCTCATGCATATGAGCCAATACTTGAGGCTTTCTCTGAAGTATTTCACTCGTTCAATTTACTCGAGTAATAAGATCCTCAGCTTACATGCGATACACCACACCCTTCATTCTACCGCACAGAAAATGATCGAGATGTATCAGATCTGGCGACCGTACCGGCCATTGAAATGGTCCAGTTCATACACTGGGATACGCAGCGTTGAAGTGACTCCCAACATCGACATCAAAGTGTTGCAGCCACATATCCATCCGAACGTTTAGTGGCACTACACCCAACAGGGTAGGCATAACATGTCTAATAAATGTGAGATAGATCGGTCCTGTTAGTCTGTTTGGAAGTACAAATGGCCCATTAATATGAGCATCAATTACCCCAGCCAGTATGTCAATAATGACCCTGTGTTGTTGATTTTGTATCACCTACGCAAGCGGATTTTCGAACTCCCAAACATGCATGTCGTGTAAGTTTAATATGATATCTCTAGTAAATGTTCTTTCATGTACACCAAGCTCAGTAATTGTGATTGGAGCATGCATTGTTGTAAATACTGTGCAAACTGTACCTGTCATGTCCAATCGTTCTCCTGTACTTGCTGGACTTTCTGCAGATGGCACTGATCGAGCCTGTGTTCATGGACAAGACATCACACAGCACTCGTATCAGTGTGCAGCAGCTGTGCCACATGCCGAGTGCTGGTGGTCGGGTCCTCTTAGAACATTGCCACAACGTCCTGATCCCACTTTAGTGCTCGAGGCGAGCGTTCACCACCCTCATCATGTTTCGGTACCTACCAAAAGACAAACAGCAGAGTGGGGATAGTATTCGCAAGTGCCACGAGCGAAGTGCTACTGCTTTACTGTACAGTTGACACACCTCGGGTAGAAAATATCTACGTCCAACTCTCCGACTTCTCTGAGACGTCTCTCGATAGCAGCGAACGCGGAATGATATGGTGTACATCTTTTTTTGAAAACTTTTCGACATACAACAGTGCATCTCACAGAAGCTCTCCCGTTGCTATCCTCGTTGCCTTATGCAAGTACTATTTCGGTCATTTCCGCAGCACTGCACTGGTATATGTCGCACTGCTGTCAACAATGTTACTGCACTCGCAGACCACACAAGGCCCGCAATAGGACGGGCTCAAGGGCTGTGTGAAATGTATTGCATGCACAGGAATGTTATTAGGCTCACATCGTCCATCCCCAGTACACAGGTGGGTAAAGGGCTGCATATCCTCCGTATTCTGACGCCGAAACCAATCGGAACAAACCGTCGCAACCGTTCGTTCTCAGACTACGACGCTCTCCACTGCTCAAACAGTGGTACAGGGTTCCTTCTTAAAAACCGATCAGTTTGCCCTCCTGCACAACATACCAAGCGTTGTAGACGATTTTTGGGACACCCTGTATATAACTGCATCATCTAAATAATGTCAGACTGCTATCAATAGTGTATGGCACAATTATATACAACATGAATATGAATGGTCCCAACATACATCGTTGGTGCACGCCCGAAGTTGCTTCTGTCGATGACCCTTCAAAATAACACACTGCGGTCTCCCAATGTTCTGACTGCAGTCATGAACTTCACTTGGTATCTTGCACGACACAGCGGTCGATTATAAGTGTATGTGTGGTTTAGAGACAAATAATTTTGGGAAGCCAAGAAATAAGTTCATCTACTTGACTCACTTGATGCTTTGCTTTCAGAATATCATGGGGTAAAAGGTGAGCTGGGTCCAACACGATCAACGATGATTGTTTAACAACGATTGTCAACGATATTTGACGCTAGTTTTGTGGCTCACTTCTGCTGCCCTTCTTGTACGCGAGTGTGACCTGTGCTTTCTTCCTAGCATGGGACACGTTTTCTTGTTCGAGGGAACAACAAATTCGGAGTGTAATATTATATGGATTCCGTAGGGCCTAGTAGTTTTAATGACGTCAGCTGTTTCTAGATGCCATAAAAACAATTTTCGTGTGACTAGGGCCTCCCATCGGGTAGACCGTTCGCCGGTTGCAATGAGAAAAATATGTATGTTCTTTATCTTAGCAGGGGTAGCAAAATTCACATTCATTGCTCTTTAGTGGTAATGCAGACTCATGTCATTGTAATCGCATTTTCAGTCCCTATTTTAATATAATTTCACCATTGGTTCTGGCCGAAAGCATAGGAGAAAGACAGCATTTGTGTCATACGACATTTTCAAACCGAGCACTTCTGTCCTTGTCTTCCACCATTATACATATTGTATATTATCCGTCTTTTCCTACGGATTATCTATATATATTTTTGAAGATTGCAAATATCTTGTACATTTTTACGTTATCGAACGCTTATTTCTACGTCTACAGATTCAATGACAGTCCTTCAATTTTCCTACGGTTGTATTCGTAATCCCACACACCTTCAGCTTCCGTTTTTATTTTACTGTATATTATACTTTTCAGTAACCTGAGTCTGTAAGCCGTAAAGCTGATTTTGCAACAGTTCTCACAATTATCTGCCTTTTCCATATTCGACACTGTGTGAACGACATTCTTTCCGAAGTCCAGTGGTAGGACTGGAACGTCTCTGACTCTACACATTAACTTGGTCGATAGTCTGGTTCCGACCAGCCGCAAAACATTTGGAAATCCCACTGGAATGTGTACCAACTGCGTAGATTCATTATATGTCTTTCGAAGCTATGTGAAACTCTGATTATAACAATGGATCTCTTACACATTTCAAACACAAATTTATTCCAATTATAATTGGTTTCTCCGTCTTACGTTCACTGCAATTACTCAAAGAGAATGTTATACGCGAAACGTTTCGCTTTTATTTATAGAGAATTTTCTGTGGTCATTCTGCAAATTGGATACAAACGTTTGGACATTTTTGGTTGTTTTAAATTAGAAGCAGCATTTTGTTTCAAACGTTGGTGTGAAATTCACTTACAATGATTAAGCCTCTTGTTAACATATTCCCCCTGCTTCTTCCCTATTTGCTAGCAAAGTTGATGACGAAATAAGGTTCATTACACATATGCTTTTGGCAGTTTTTGCCTTTGTGCACTTTTTCTTGTGCCGCATTTGCGTTATTTACACTTCACCTCACTTTTTGATGTCAAACTGAAATTACATGTGTTCTGCAATCTACCTCCTCCTTCCTTCTTCCGTCTATTGCCCACATTAAACAATGCCTAGACAAAGTAATTAATACGCCAAATCTGTTACGAAGATGTGAGAGGAGTGAAGATCGCAATAAGCTTTCAAGTTTACTTAGCTTGTCATGCTGAGATAGCTCCAGTTCTTCTTATCTGGAGGTCTGATTCTTGAAGCTGAAAATATAACATCACGTGCTCACTATTGGTTTGAACTAAATAAATAGGCAGATTGGTGTCATAAAATTTTGTACGTAAATATATTTTATACTGATTTCTCACATTTTATTATGTCATACATTATTTTGATTTTTCAGATTAACAAAGCCGAAATTCTATTGTTCGCACCTATTACACAAAAATACGTCCGATCACATCAGAGGCAAGTTCACGACTCTCATTTTCAGCTGAAATAATAAAATTCCAAGGGATTTACAAATTTTCTTAACAAATGAAGTATTACTAGTTTTCGTTGAATTATTAATTTCGATTATTAATTCATAAATGAATCCAGAAATGAACATAGTAAACAGAACAGGATTGCGTAATTAATAATAGAAATTTTAAGTTTACAAATAATTTGTAATTTCAAATGTTTCTAAAAAAATTAATTTTAACTGTACATTCAGAACTAGTAAGTATCGATTATAACATCGAAACTATTTCATAAAGTAATTCCTTTTCATAAATTTTAGCTTGAAATTCAACACACTATGTGTAAAATTATATGAAAAGCCACTCAGATAATACTGACCTGTCCAAAATTCGAGAAATGATACTGGTATCGACAACTACTGTTGAGGAAAAGTAATGCTAGAGGAGGATGTCCCGTTACAGCTCTCACTCACAGTTCACAGTATTGCAGTGGTTATGTCTGTTCATTTGTTTTCGTGTAGGTTGTGAGCACTGCCAAACCGTGAAACTACATTCTTATTTATTTACTTATAAATTTTTAATAATATAATTCGTGTATGTGGGTGTGTGTGTGTGTTAAGGGGGATGGCGAATGAGAGATGACAAAATGTGTGTGTGTGTGTGTGTGTGTGTGTGTGTGTGTGCGAGTGTGAGTGGGGGAGTGGTCGAGTGAGTGTAAATTAGTGAGGTTCAGACAGCAAGAAACGACCCCACGTTCCGAAAACCATAAAAACCTTAACAGAAAAGAAACAGCTCATAAATTTCAGACGAATGAGGGAAACCACATACTCTTTAAATAGACTGATCACTTAATATAGCATTAAATATACACATATAACCACAGGCTCTATTTTCACTACCATCTCTCCCAGCCTCCTTTTCTACAATCATCAACCCCCCTAAAAACAAAAACAAAATTAAAAATAAAAAGAACTAACCACAATCAGCAACAATTCCCCCCCCCCCTTCCATCTTCTCTTACATCTCTGCCGTATACGCAAGACATTATCACTAATTTACTCACACATAACCCCCTCTGCTCTCACCCAAGCTCTGATCTTCGCCTTTCTTTGTTTCTCTCTCTGTCTACCTGTCTCTCTCTCCACTCCCTCCACTTCTCCCAGTCATACACATGAGAACTATAGTATTAAATAAATAAATAACAGTAAAGTGCATAGGTTGGCAATGCTCTCAACCTACACGAGAACAAATAAGCAGTTATAAAAACTGTAATACTTTGCTGAGTGAGAACACACTTCAGTTCGACTTCCGAAAGTGAGGTGAAGTGTAAATAACGCAAATACAGCGTACGAAAAATTGCAAAAAGGCTAAAACTGACAAGTTCGTATGTGTAACAAAGCTCCTTTCGACATCTACATCTGCTAATCAAGAGGGAAGAAACAGTGATTTGGAGAATATGTAAACAGGAGGCACAGACTTGATAAGTAAATTGCACACCTACTTTATAAACAAATGCTGTTTTTAATCTAAAACAATCAAAAATATACAAATATATGTATCCAGTTTGCAGAATAACCACAGAAGATGCTCAATAAATAACTACGAAACGCTTCTGGTATAAAATTCTCTACAGTTAATTGCAGTAAGCTTATGACGGAGAAACCAATAATAATTGAAGTACATTTCTTTTTGAAATGCGTAGGAAATCCATTGCTATAAACCGTGTTTCACGTAGCTTCGCAAAACATTTAATGATTTTACGCAAATTGGCACATGACATTCCAGTGGAATTTCCAAAACCTTTTGGGATGGTGGGAACGAAATTATATTGATTCGAGTTGTTTTGTAGAATCTGTAACACTCCCGTCCTACCACTGGACTTTGGAACGAATGTCGAACACACAGTGTTCAATATGGAAAGGGCAGATAATTGCAAGAACTGTTGCACAATCAGCTTTACGGCTCATACATTCAAGCTGCTGACAAGAATATACAGTAAAATAAAAACGGAAGCTGAAAATTTGTGGTATTACGAATACACACGTAGGAAAATTGAGGGACTGTCACTGACTCTGCAGATGTAGAAATAAGCGTTGGATAACGTAAAAGTTGCAAACAAGATGTTTGCAGTCATCGGAAAATAATATGTAATCCGTAGGAAAAGACGGATAATATACAATGTGGATAATAGTGGAAGGCAAGGAGAGAATTGTTCTGTTTGAAATTCGTCATATGTCACGGAAGCAGTCTTTCTCCTATGCTAGTCGATCCGCATACGGAAGAACCAAGGAAGAAATTGGATTAAAACTCAGACTAAAAACGTGATTACAATAATATGAGTCTGTATTACGACCAAAGAGCAATGAATGTGAATTTTTACTACCGCTGCTAAGGACAAGGAACATATATATTTTTCTCAGTGGCGTAGAGAAACAGCTAAAGTCATTAAAACTAAACAAAGCTCTGGGGTCCCATGGAATCCATATAAGTTATGGTCCGAATTTGAGGTTCCAATACTAATTTATTTTAGCAGCTGCTGCAAAGGGATGGCCACGCAAGCAAACAGAAATGTGGTTCTAGCATGCATACGCTAGTCAAATTATTTTCTCGATTAAAATGTCTAGGGCTGCACAGCTTTGCAATTATGATCATATGAAGGTTCCAGCCTATGCTAATATTTCTGTAAGTTACTTAGTTCATGTTAGACTTTTTCTTCTGCCTCTCATGAATTAATGAAAAAATATAGGTACGCAACTGACACGGTTCTACTTATGATGATCACGTCATTAGGAATTTTTTGAGAAATGCAAATTGTCTTTGACATAATGAACTATTGTGTAATAGCTAGCAGATGACATCATTATTAAATAAAAATAATGTAATGCGCGTGAAGGACGGAAATTCCGATACAGCGGTGATATCCGTCAAATAGCAACGAATTTTTCTCCACGTTAGTTTTACGTTAAAGTAGCATATAAACGTTGCTTTGCGGAAGGTTGGTGTCAGTTTATTTTGAGAATGTGCTATTTATCCAAGAAGGATGTCGTTTACCAAACCCTTACAGGACCGGCTTTTTGCTACTGCCGGTGTGGCACTCTCGTCTGATCTTGTGAATGGAAGAGACGGAGACGATTCAGAGAGGAGTTGGAGTAAGTAAACGTGAAAGCAGCACGCTGAGCCTCAACAAACTTCAGTGAAGCAAGGAATGGCTTTTGTATCGCGCAGAGCCTTAGCCTGAAAAATTCCAAAGTTAAGACGTAACAATACCATCTGCATATATATCTACGTCTTGTAATGTATCCACGATCCCTTACTCATCGTTATTAGGTACCTATAGAAGTTACGGTAGTCTTTAAATATCGAATACCGTGGTCGAAGCGCAGAGGGCGCTGTCAGTCGTGCTGTTGCTCAATTATTAAACATGGCTGAGAAAAGTCACTGGTAGTGCTCGAAGTAGCTCTCGACGTGGGCGGACACTGAAGTAAGATCCATAATTCCACTAACTGGTGAGGAAATGTTTTTACTATTATAGTGAATGTAAAAAAAAAATGCTGAATATAATACAAATGTAAGTAACGTGCAGGGCATAACTGCATTGTTGACTGAATCACAGTGTTGAACACGTAAGTGTATCATCAGAGTGGCGTATGACAATCAATATTTTAATTTGTCTGAAGTTCGCCGAGACTAATCCTGGGTTATTTCAGAAACGAAGGGGTTACTGTCTCATACTGTTTGTCTAAAAGGAATATGTTACATTTGTCCAATATTGCAGATTCAAAAGTGACTTTCATTAAAATGAAACCTACATTTTAATCCAATGTTAATTTATGGCCGTAGTTTGGTTGTAACATCTCCATTGGTAGGCCTGGTATGGTTACCCGTTAGGCACAGTCATGGAAAAATGTGGGCTGCTGTCAAATTCGAGACAACAGTTTTAGCTGCCAAGGACCTTAACATTGTCTCTTGAGTGGCACTAGGGTCACGTTTATCTGTCTTCCCTGTGCTTGTCCTCGGCCACAGAGGTGGGTTCATTATATCTAATAATTCAGATACATCATCTATACTCACGTCCGAAAACAATGGCTCCAAAGTGATGAAAGAATTGCTTACTGGCTCTGTCCAGTATCTACAGGATAATGGCTACAGAGGAAGAAGATCTCAACAGTGGCAACCATCCCCAGCAGTAGGATTATATTGTCAGTTCGATCAGTAGGGGGATCGCAGGAGACCTCTCAAAGCACAGCGCTTCTGGATGATGGACAGCAGATGGAGTCAGTCTCTATGCCCGTCACACATGTTGCAACTATTCGGCCACTCCATTACCTCTGATAGATGATCACCACACAAGCCTGACTGCATCAGCCTATAACATCGAGCACATGATGTCTGCTGTTGTAGTTAATGTGGTTGCATTTGCTTCATTCACAACAGTTAAATGCCGATGGCTACACGAGGGGATCCATTTTCAACAGTGGGGCCTCCTTAGTGTCTCCTACATCAACCCCTTCCAATGGGAGGCAACAATACTGCATCCCAATGCCAGGTCTAGCGATTGGTACCATCAGCCTCAATACCATAAGTTCCAAATTTAAGGTGTACATGTTTCACAACATGTTACAGGTGGCGGATCTCGATGTCACATTCCTATAGGAAGAGACCCTCGACCAATCCCCATAAATTTATGGATGCTGGTACTATACATGGACAGTGGTAGCAGTTTGGCCGTTCTTGTGAAGGAAGAGATCGTGACTGATGGGGTGATCTGTATCCCCTCGGCACAAGGACTTGTATCAGGATCATGACTGGATAACCCCTCTGGTAAGGACAAGAGGAGAGAGAGTTCAAGGATTTATGTGGAAGAGGTCGCGCCAGTACACAAAGAAAACTATGATCATATCACTCTAGGGGCGACCTTAACTGTGTACTTTCACCATAGGATCAAATGCCACACCGTTGATTATGCTGGGAACTGCACTGACTCGTGCAAGACCTTCACGTCATCGATACCTCGCAGAGGATTCACGCTGCAGACAGGGGTACGTATACATTACCAGACTGTGTATGTAAGGATAAGTGATCGTTTTATATCACACGATTTGCTATCAAATGTACAGTTCGGCTTTGGAAGTCGTTTAACAACTGAAAATATTATATTCACTTTTCTCTGTAAGGTAATGTATGGGGTGAACAAAAGGTTTAGAACGCAAGGCATATTTTTTTTATTCAACTGAGGCGTTTGATTGTGCTGATCGCAAAATATTGCTCCAGGAGTTGGACCGTTACGGAATATGGGGAGTAGCTCACAAATGGTTCACTTTAGCAACGGACAGCAAAAGGTCATTATTTATAATGTTGAGAATGGCTGTGATGTGGGGTCTCTGAGTGGAGTACTATCAAGTGGGAGGTGCCCCAGGGATCAGTGTTGGGGCCACTCCAGTTCCTTATTTATATAAATGATAAGCCCTCTAGTATTACGGGTAACCCTAAAATAGTTCTGTTTGCTGATGACACTACATTGGTAGTAAAGGATGTTGTGTGCATCATTGGCTCGGTTTCAAATAGTGCAATTCATGACGTAAGTTAATGGCTTGTAGAAAATAAACTAGTGCTAAATCACAGTAACACTCAGTTTTTACAGTTTCTAACACAATTCAACAAAACCTGATATTTTAATTTCACAGTCTAGGCATATGATTAGTGAAACTGAACAGTTCAAATTTCAAGTTGTTCAGATAGACAGTAAACTGTCGTGGAAGCCCACGTTCAGGATCTTGTTCAAAGACTTAACGCTACCATTTTTACTATTCGAACAGTATCTGAATTGAGTGATCGTTCGACAGAACAGTTGGTCTATATTGCTTATTTTCATTTGCTTATGTCGTGTGGTATTATATTTGGGGGCAACTCTTCCCATTCTAAAAGGATATTTTTGGCTCAGAAACAGGGCGGTTCGGGCAATAGGTGGTGTAAGTTCACGGACCTCTTGTCGGCCACTGTGCACAGGTCTGGGTAATTTGACATTGGCCTCTCAATATATACATTCCTTACTTTCATTTCTTGTTAACAGTATTAGCTTATTCCCAAGTATAAGCAGCTTTCACTCATTTAATACTCGTCAGAAATCAAACCTGCATTTGGATCGAACTTCCTTAACTCTTTGACAGAAAGGTTTGCAATGTACCGCTGCATTAATTTTCAATAAGCTACCACTCGAATTAAGAACATTAGCAGTAATCCAAGTGCTTTCAAGACGAAAGTTTCCTCATGGGTCACTCCTTCTATTCTGTCGAGGAGTTCCTTGAAAAATTAAGCTGATTCTTGTTGCGTTGTTGATTGCGTTTATTTAAACTTATGGATTGACTTTTTTCGGATTCATAAACATTTTGTTTTTATCTGTTATTACTTTTATGTTGTAATTTCATGTACTGACACGTTCCATGGCCTTGGAGATTTGCTCCTCAATTTGGTACTACACAACTTGACTTGTAAATAAAAAAATAATAACATTTGGTGAGTAACCTGGACTGGGTTTACATTTTAGAGGGACTCGTGGTGAATGATGGAGACGCTTGATACTGATGCTGAGATAAAGCCAACAGTCTTTTCTGATCATGATGTTTATCTCTGCACCATCTCCCTCACAAGATAGTTGTCACGGAGCAGGAGCTCATGGAGACGAATTTAGGATCTGAAGCTGCGGCAGAAGATAGTGGAAACTTAGAGTAATTGTGAGAGAAGACATCTGACATTTCATTCCATGATCAAATGGTGCCTCAAATGTGCAAAACCTGCTCTGCAGCACTTGATGGTGCGTTGCTGTCGACAACGGCACACCGATGAATATCATTTTATGCTACTGCAGGAGGTATACGCCCAATCACATTAGCCAGGACATCAGACTGTCGTTCAGCAATTGCCAGAGAAGGTTAAACGATGCCATTTCGAGGGCACACTTGTGCACATGTATAGGTCTGGATCGAGGGTGAGCCTCCAGCCACGCATTATATTATCTGCGCACATTGCAGACGTGAAAAAGCACTGATCCCCTTGTTGGTATTACCAGATGTCCAGCGCCTGATGGTCCGAAAAGATATCGCCAATACCTTCTTCAGTCATTACCGGCAGCTCTTTATATTGGTCCCCAAGCTGTCTGCCATATGGGCAGTTGAACAATACTGACCTCCTATTCTCTTTAACAGCAATTTCAAGATCGTTAGGATGATTTGGCTTCCCGCATTCAGAATGTCTCTATGGGCCATAAGTTTCTCGGTGGTAACAGTAACAACGAGACAGTGCTCGGTGATTACCGTAATATCATTACACTGGCTGAGGTGTGCTGTGTGCACAAGGCATTGGCATTGGTGGACTCTGAGCACACCATGACTATCTCGAGAAGGTGTGGCGACAGCTGGCTTCCCCCATTCCTTCAACAACATGGTCATGCACCTACCGAGTAATGCAGCTATACAGAATATTATCAATGGACATACAGCTGGAGCCATCATATTGCTGGCCCAGTGAGGCAGGGTTGCCCCATCTCAGATATGGATGCCATTGCCATCGAGCTGTTTTTACAGGGACCCATATTTAAAGACCATACCTTCGCTTGCCATACATATGCAGATGATCTGGTGTTCTGTCCGTACGCCAGACAAAGTCTAAATATCACTGGAGTGGAATGGCCAATACAGTGCTGCAGATGAAAGCTGCATGAACGTAGAGAAGTCTGGGGCGATGGTCATTGGCAGCGGCCTCCTGGAAGAAATATGATCAAATGTTTGGGAGCAAATATTACGTGCAACAATCGCCAGATAGTGCACTTACCTATATTCATTTCCTATAAGGTAAACGTAGGGGTATTCATACCGATTTGCTGCAATCTTTGATCTTGGTCCAGCAGGTGGCTTATGGCAACGTCCATCTGTCGTTTACGATACACCATCTCATTACTGTCCTCTTAATTTACAGGCGGTCTTTGGTTACTTCGTTAGTGCGGGAATGATCACGAAAGTGCGATATGATACACTTATCTTCCATACCGCAGCGGACAGTCTGTGAATGGTCAATGTACTGGTTAGAGCATCTGCTTTATATGTCGCCATAATGATGAAGATGTGGATCCGCTATCAGCGCAACTCGACGGGAACTCTTACAGGACTGCCCCGCAGCTAACAACCAGTTCCAGTGTCTCATATTTCCGCAACACTGTGCCACGTTCAGGAGATTTTTGTGGACTTCATTTACGTCAACGCCGATTTGACAAGTGAGCTGCAACAGAAGGGGCCCCGATGTTTATTGCCAGATGATGCGAGGCATCCCTGAAATCTGACTCAAAGCCCAGTACCCTGGCGAGTGGTCTGGCATTCAGGGCCCGGCGCTCTCCTCTATTCAGATACCAAAGTGAACTGGCACTGGTGGTCAAATACAAATATCTGATTCGCTAGGGACTCCATCCAATATGTATGGCGGGTTCTCCAGTGCAAAAAATACTGAATGGAACGTGGGTATGCTGTGAAGGTATGTGGGCTGATGAGACTGGTGTTGGTTCTCATTCAGTGCACGACTCCAACTACAGTGACACCGACATCTCTTCTTATTCCGGCTATGAAGTTTTATCTACAAATTAAGATACTTGCAGTGATTTGGATCAATGGTTTAACCAAATTGTGTCTTTACCGGGATGGTGACAAGCACTTTCTCGGTTTCTGGATTTTTCTTTTGGAACGATTCACCCTCGCCATCCGCTCTATCGCCAATGCTTTTCTAATTATCTGGATAGTGTCTTCTTAGACCCTCCCCCAAGCTGGGGTGTACGTGTATGAGAAATTAATCCTACGTGCATGTCAGTTATATAGCCTGGAATAAGTGACAGAACCTCGAAAGACCCTAACGGTACTGACAGACCGCCGTGTCATCCTCAGGCTATAGGTATCATTGGATGTGGATGTGGATGTGGATGGGCGTGTCGTAAGCACCCGTACACCCGGCCGTTGTCAGTTTTCGTGACCGGAGCTGCTACTTCTCAATCAAGTAGCTCCTCAATTTGCCTCACAAGCACCGAGTGCACCCCGCTTGCGAACAGCGCTAGGCAGACCGAACGGTCGCCCATCCAAGTGCTAACCAAGTCCGACAGTGCTTAACTTCGTTGATCTGACGGGAAATGGTATTACCACTGCGGCAAGGCCGTTGGCACTTTACTTCCCTAATTAACAAAAATATAAAAAGGGGTTAAGGCGACCGCCTGTGTAAGCCGTGGCAAAAAGAAAAAAAAAACATTCAAAAAATGAAAAAAGTGGTTAAGGATTCCGCTCATGACAAGCGGGAAATGAGGTTTCCAATCTAAGTCCCGTACAAACTTTCATTTTTCACAAGAATCTGACGACAATACGTTTTCAAAGTACGTGAGTCGATTTCTTAATTCACAAATAATCGTGGAGAAACGAATCTGTTTTGCGTATTCAAAAACTCACTATATTAAACAGGTTATATATGATACAGTGTTTGTGAAAAAACGCTTAAAACTATAATTATAATATTATGAAATGTGATATTTTAGTTTCTCGCAGTGAGTTCTAACAGAAAAAACCGTAAACGGCAATGGCACGAACATGTTACTTTGCGAAACGATTTTCAGTGGGGATAGGAATAAAATAAAAATAAAAAACAGTGAATTTACGTGAGTCGTAGCTAATGAGTGCATTTGGGACCACGCCCTGAAGTGTAAAACACATTTTATTATTTCCGTTCATTGTTGTGATGCAGGATGGCTTCAAAAGTTTAAAAGTTTTTCAGGTAACACAAAAAGACAGTAGCTTTCTTCTATAAGAGATTGGTCAAACAACTTAAACTTCCAGCGCTTCACATCAGTTTAATTTTTTCTTTTAATACCTTTGGCTTTCTGCAGTCCCCCGATCGTGTTAGTGATCATAAGCTAGAGCCTTTCTGTGACTTGTAGTGTGCCTTACGTCTGTATATTATTTCCCTTGTGGTTATCAGATGGAAATAATGAGGTGAAAAGACACCCATCCAGTAATCACTAGAATCTTAAGCTAATAGTAAAACACTAGCCACAGGTACGCATCATGAAGCAGAGGGTGTGAAACCCGTAAATTCGTGAACAGTACAAGGAAACAATATCTATAATGTTTTAAAGCCCTGATACTGTGGTCGTTCCGTTACAGTTCACAGGTTTTCCGTTAAAACCTAGTGCGAGAAACAAGGCAAAACATTGTATTTTCCATAATTTTATAATCATCGATTTTTGAACAATACTTTTCAAATCACCAAATCGTATAAAGCTCCTTGAATATCAAGTGCTTTTGAATGCACAAAGCAGTTTAGTTTCTCCATAACTATTTAAAAATTGAATATAATAAACCCGCTTCCGTGGCCGAGGACACGCACAAAGTGGAACTATCCATCCACTCCCGAATCCGGGAGTGTTATAAACCCTCCACTGCAAATCACTGTAAAGTGCATGGCAGAACGTAACTCTCATTGTACCAGGTATTAGCGTGTTTCCGCGTTCCATTCTCGTTCGGATCGCCCTATGAATGATTACTTGAAAGCCTGTGCGCCCGCTGCAACTAATCCAATCTTGTATTTACGTTCCCGACGGGAGCAGTACTAACGGGTGGAGCGTTAATATACGTATTTCTAGGCTCTCCAACTAAAGATAGGTCTTGAAATTTTTCAGCAAGCTTTCTCGGGATCGTTGGCGCCTAGTTTCAAGCGTTTACCGGTTAAGTTTTCTCAGCGGCTCCCTCACGCCCTGCCACAAGTCAAACAAGCCTGCAGGGTGTGACCTCTCTTTGGATACTTTCAATGTTGTCTGAAAATCCTACTTGGAATGGTTTGCTCGCACATGAGCTATATTCTAGGGTGGGTCGCACATGTTTTTCCTAAGTAATCCCATTTGTAGACAGATTACATTTTCGCGGTATCCCAGCAACTAATAGAAGTGTGCCATCAGGACCTGGTTTAGATACAAGTTAAAAAAATATGCTCAAATGTACACTCCTGGAAATGGAAAAAAGAACACATTGACACCGGTGTGTCAGACCCACCATACTTGCTCCGGACACTGCGAGAGGGCTGTACAAGCAATGATCACACGCACGGCACAGCGGACACACCAGGAACCGCGGTGTTGGCCGTCGAATGGCGCTAGTTGCGCAGCATTTGTGCACCGCCGCCGTCAGTGTCAGCCAGTTTGCCGTGGCATACGGAGCTCCATCGCAGTCTTTAACACTGGTAGCATGCCGCGACAGCGTGGACGTGAACCGTATGTGCAGTTGACGGACTTTGAGCGAGGGCGTATAGTGGGCATGTGGGAGGCCGGGTGGACGTACCGCCGAATTGCTCAACACGTGGGGCGTGAGGTCTCCACAGTACATCGATGTTGTCGCCAGTGGTCGGCGGAAGGTGCACGTGCCCGTCGACCTGGGACCGGACCGCAGCGACGCACGGATGCACGCCAAGACCGTTGGATCCTACGCATCGAACCCATCCGTCATCGAACCCATCGTTCTACCATTCCTAGACCGGCAAGGGAACTTGCTGTTCCAACAGGACAATGCACTTCCGCATGTATCCCGTGCCACCCTACGTGCTCTAGAAGGTGTAAGTCAACTACCCTGGCCAGCAAGATCTCCGGATCTGTCCCCCATTGAGCATGTTTGGGACTGGATGAAGCGTCGTCTCACGCGGTCTGCACGTCCAGCAAGAACGCTGGCCCAACTGAGGCGCCAGGTGGAAATGGCATGGCAAGCCGTTCCACAGGACTACATCCAGCATCTCTACGATCGTCACCATGGGAGAATAGCAGCCTGCATTGCTGCGAAAGGTGGATATACACTGTACTAGTGCCGACATTATGCATGCTCTGTTGCCTGTGTCTATGTGCCTGTGGTTCTGTCAGTGTGATCATGTGATGTATCTGACCCCAGGAATGTGTCAATAAAGTTTCCCCTTCCTGGGACAATGAATTCACGGTGTTCTTATTTCAATTTCCAGGAGTGTATGTGAGATCTTATGGGACTTAACTGCTAAGGTTAACAGTCCCAAAGCGTACACACTACTTAACCTAAATTATCCTAAGGACAAACACACACACCCATGCCCGAGAGAGGACTCGAACCTCCGCCGGGATCAGCCGCACAGTCCATGACTGCAGCGCTTAGATACGAGTCAGCCTATGCGGTTATTCCACTTCAAAATGGTTCAAATGGCTCTCAGCGCTATGGGACTGAACTTCTAAGGTCATCAGCCCCTATAACGTAGAACTACTTAAACCTAACTAACCTAAGGACATCACACAAATCCATGCCCGACGCAGGATTCGAAACTGCGACCGTAGCGGTCGCGCGGTTCCAGACTGTAGCGCCTAGAACCGCTCGGCCACCCGGGCCGGCTATTCTACTTCATGAGCTGACTGATACCGCTTGTGATCACTGACCTTGTATCCATACCGTAACATCTTTACAATCAGATGGACTTAAAAAGAAAATTGGCCTTATTTTATCAATCAGTACAGAAAGTGTGCGGTTGTGATTATCCTAATTCACTTTGCAAAGTTTAGTGATCACATTATTGTAAGATGTAATGCAAAAATACGCATCAACCTAGAAAGACTCTTCGGACAGGAAATGAAAAGTAAGGTTTACAGCACTTATTTAAGAAAAGGGAATAAATGAGACATTAAATTCATGAAACTAGAATTTGAAGGTTATACAAAAATAGTCGAAAGGAGGAATAATTCACTAACTGCACTTCTACATTTACACAGAGTGTACATTCAGATAAATGTGACCACGTGACAAAAGCCTCTATAACCAACTTTTGCAGCGCGGACCGCTGTCAGACGTGCAGGAGGGAGATTCTGGAAGCTATCTAAAAGGACGTGGAGCCATGTCAACTCCAGTGCCTTGGCCAAACGCGCTTTGTTTCTCCGTTTGGGATCCATTTCAGGAACATCCAGTTCCAGGTGGGCACTTTGGTGGCCTGGGGAGTACGGTCACTTTAACCTGGTGCTCTTCGACCCACGCATGTACATTGGGGGGCCGCCCGCTGTGGCCGAACGGTTCTAGGAGCTTCAGTCTGGAACCGCGTGACCGTTACGGTCGCAGGTTCGAATCCTGCCTCGGACGTGAAAATGTGTGATGTCCTTAGGTTAGTTAGGTTTAAGTAGTTCTAAGTTCTAGGGGACTGATGACCGCAGATGTTAAGTCCCATAGTGCTCAGAGCCATTTGAACCATTGGGGGATGTGAGGCACATTGCATTGTCTTGCTGGTAGATGCCGAAGAAAAACAAACTGTACGTAGGCTCAGACATGATCCCCAAGGATAGATACATAACTGTGTTGATCCACTGTGCTTTACAGAATGACGAGATCACCCAGGCAATGACTTGAAAATGTTACCCAGACCGTGATGCTCCCTCCTCCGACGTAGACTCTTGCGACGAATATCGCAGGATGTTTGCTTTCAGACATTTCATGCCGTACACGTCAACGGCCATCTGTCCGACGGAGCATAAAAAGTGATTCATCTGAACATGCCACCTGTGGCTACTCAGAGGCAGTCTATTTACGGTATTGGCGTGGGCACTGCAGCCTTCGTTGCCGATGTACAGTACATGGTTGCATAAATCAGGCGCCTGCTGTGGAGGCCCATACCCAGAAACATTGGCTGAACGTCTTTTATAAGACATTGTTGATAGCCCCTTGATTCATCTGGGTGGTCAGTTGTTCAAGAGTTGGAGGTCTATCCGCACGTACACATTTCTACAGGCGTCGTGCACCCCTGTCATCTATGGCCCTTGGTGCACCACGGTTGCCTCGACGATGGTTTTTGACAGCGTCATTTTGCCACACATGGTGGCGCGCGAACGCCTTCCAGACCTATCCGCTTCGGAAATGCTTCCATACTTGGCCCGAAAGCCAATGATCATGCCCTTTTTTACGTCATATAAATCGCACCTGGCCCGCATTACGACAATGACTGAAATTTGTTCCGCGTCTCCTGACATGTTCTGTGCAGAATACTCTCCACTGCTGATGCTGCCACTGCCATTTCTAAGTGTTTATTGCTCACTGTCGTCAAAATTTGGCGGTCGTCACATTAATGTGTCTGGACCGTGAACAAAGTCTGAAAACCACTGGGAAATACATACCATAGGGTACCTGTCTTAGTAATACACGTTTGGGTTTCTTCCCATTCCAATCGTGTACAGAACGGAAGAAGAAGCATTATTTAAATGCATCTGTGAGCACTGCAATTTGGAAATTTGAGACCCAACTGCTGAGGTCATCATCCCAAGGTTGACACACTACGTAATCTAACTTAAACTAACTTACTGTACTGTACTGTACTGTACTGTAATTACTGTACTGTACTGTACTGTAATTATTCCAGTCTTATCTTCAAGGGAAGCGAAATGAATGGGATTGGGAATATAAATTCTTCAGTTTATAGTGATTCTTGAAAAATTGTAAGTAGGCTTTCTAGGGGTAATTTGGTTCTGTCGTCAAGTTTCTGACAATCCAAATTTTTTTGCATTTCCCTACCGCTCTCCCACGAATCAAAGAAATCTGTGACTATTCGTGTCACTTTTCTTTGTAAACATTCAGAATCCTGTGTTAGTCGAGTTTGATGTAGCACGTCCACGTTTGGTCTAAATACTAATAATAGATTTATTGCAACCAAAATGGCCATTTAGTGCGTGACGTACGGGAATTATTCTGTATTCACTATTATTATTCTTAATCATTATAGAATTTCACCAGCGATTCTGTTCTCATCCTACAGATTAACACATGATGTCTCTCACACTGGTCACCGCACATTGCACATACACAGCTCGGGCTGGTCTCGTGACAACTCTGTGTGTTGCACAGTTTGTGGTGAAATATATGCACCGAAAGTCTTGTCACTACGTGACGGAGTTCGTGCTCTCCCTGCATCGATTCACGGTTTGTCATGCCGTCTGTAACATGGAAATCCTTCCATATCTAACGTTTCGTCTCAGTCGCAGCTCTTCATGAAGAAGGCCTCTCTGGCCAATTCATACAATTCATACACAAGCCGCGAGAGCGTGTATTTGGAGAGACATAGCACCCTTTTTAAGTAAGTAGTCTGTAGCTTTTCTAGTTTTTCGACATCTGTCTTCTCCAGGTGAAACCATATGTTTTCAGATGGTTCAAATGGCTCTGAGCACTATGGGACTTAACATCTGAGGTCATTAGTCCCCTAGAACTTGGAACTATTTAAATGTAACTAATCTAAGGACATCACACACATCCATGCCCAAGGCAGCAAGGCAGCAGCTGCGACCGTAGCAGCAGCGCGGTTCCGGACTGAAGCGCCTAGAACCGCTCGGTCACTGCGGCCGGCCATATGTTTTCCAATCCGTAAACTGCAACACGTTCAACTTTAAGTTCAGACAGTCGTAGGTCTGTTTCCAGGGAGAGGTTGCCTGTAGACTTGATATCATTTATCGCTCTCGTTGCGGCGCTGGCTCTTTAGTTTATGCCACGCCATGCTACCAAGAAGAAGAAAATGAAGTCTACACTTTAGTCGAAAGGAGAAGATGCAGGGAACGACATCAAGAGGGGAGAGGAAACAATGAAGGTCCCTTCGTGTTAGAGA